>NC_090881.1:21797088-21817088 GCF_036669935.1 Montipora foliosa
CTGGTCCATAATGGTTATTTATCAGGGGTAAGCAAGCAACAACCAAAGGAATCCCCCATGAAACAAGGTGGTAATATCTGGAAAACAAAAATAACAAAATATTTATTAAGCTTATAATGGCAAAACATTATAACAAGGAGGACTTCAAGGGTAAGAACGTGTGTCAAGGATTATTTGTTATCTATTAAGACTGGCTAAGTCATCTTCATGTTCAAACACAGGTAATTTAAATGAAAACAATAAAAAAAACAAAATTGCCATCTCCACGCTTTCATTTGCTGATTGTGGCTACGAGGCCATAGCACTCCCCGTACAAAAACTTGTCAATGATTAAAACTTCCATGCAAAGGTTTTTTGGAAAAATGTAAAAATTGAACCAATAAGTCCTATCCTTTTCTTATTGGAAGTGAAATAAAAACATGGACCCAGTGCAACTGCTACTGCTATGGATTTAACTACTGTATTATGGTCTGACGTGAAGTGCTAGCCTTCTACCCATATGAACCATGTGAGCGTAGCCCTACTGATGGAAATGGGCCCACACAAGGAAAGAGAAAAACTCTGACCAGGGTGTCCTCATGTGGGCCCATTTCCATTAGTAGGGCTAACACTCATATGGTTCATATTGGGTAGAAGGCTAGCACTTCACATCACCCTATAATAGTTAAATCTATTGAAATATAAACTTGTGCTACACAGCCAACGTTTGAAAAAACATAACCTTTCCTGCTACAATTTACTGCTATATGCACAAGAATGTAGCAATTCACCCTTTCAAGAATACCGGTAGTTTGACTTGGGTTTAACAACTCTTGCACTAACAAACACAAAACAACAATAATATGACTAACTTTTCAAACTTGTCAGTTTTCACTTGTTTTATTGCATTCCAGTATAAATTGAAAGTGATACAACAAACCCAAAGGAGAATGGAAAATCCTGAAAATTGCAAAAACAGCTATCATCAAACGTTATATTCATGGAGAGTGTAACTGGTGCTTGTGGCTGGGTTGCAGGAATTGTCAGCTATGGGAGAGGTATCCAGTCTAGGGACTGTCTAGGGACTGGCTAACCTGCAAGCAGGCTCACTTGTTTGGGGTTTAGAGCAAGGAACAGCAAGTGTGAGAAGAATGGGGCAAGGAAAAGTGAAGCTGCATGAGAGGAGGGAAGGAAGAACCACTGCTTCATAGGCTTTGAAGTTTGCACACAACCGGACATTGAGCTAGTTAAAGGACTCTATGCCTGAGCATCTGAAGCACCTAACTACAGTCATAGACAAAAGTAGTTGGGAAGGTTATGTAAATGAACTGCACCAGAGCTGTATTTCAACCTGCTTTTGTTAGAGCGCAAAAGACAGAGTTTCACCTTCTCTTATATAGCACCCCTCCCCCCTATTCAAGGTTGGAAGGTAACACCACAATTTCCCACAAAAACCATTCAGTTTTGCACAACATTGAAGCAATAAAGACGTCAAAAGTGCTAACCTTCCCAACGGTTTTGTCTATGATAGTAGCTTTGCTGATGTGACCTTGTTTCTCTCTGTTTAGTGTGTGATACTGTGAGATGATACTGTCCAGGTAAAATACTCAAATGTTTGTTAAGACTGCATCATCTACGGAAATTGCAGAGGCCTTGAGTGTGGTGTTTGGTGCTGCTTGAAGGAAAACCTCTGATACTTAAACAAAATACTTGGAGGCTTTGGGAAAAGTGGTTCAGCATCAGCTGAAGGTCTTATTCCCTGTGGGCCATGAGTGAGCGCAGTCACTTGCAAAAAGGGCCTCCATAAAATGATCAAACAAGCACTTCATCTGGCTTTGAAATGGCATCAAGTTGACAAGTTTCCATAAAGTTTCTCAGGATTTGATGGGAAAAAGGTCAGACACAGTTGCCAAGGTAACCTAGAAACAGGTTTGGATCTTGCATGGCACATCATCAACTTACAGCACCTCACTCCACAACTCTTCCTTAGTCAGGACTTTTAGAATGAATATAGCCAGTGAACTAATACTAATTTTTAAAACATCACATATTTATAACACACCCATGTATGAAAGTAGCCATGCCTGAAAGTCACATAAAGCATTGTCCTTTTGTGGCACACCTGTCTAGAAGAAAATAAAAGACGTTTCTATGAGCTGTAAAGCTTATGTTAGTAATATCGACAATACAGATTACACTCACCAGCAAATAACCAATACTATCAAGAAAAGCAGCCACACTAAGAGACAAGATAAGCCTCTGAAATATGAAACAAACGATCACCTTTATTCTTAAAGTCACAAACCCTAGCACAAGTGCTCTCCTAATTACGGAGGGTGCCATCTCGAGGCAGAGACCAGGGGCACTGTTTCTCGAAGGTCCAAAGACTTTATTGGCCATTTTAAGGTGTTACAATTCTCTTTGTATCTCAAGAACAGAGAGGATTTGAGTTGTCAAACTTCACACCCATTTTGCTTTTTGTAATCTTGAAATCATGTTAAAAGATCAGCTTTCCAGAACAAGCAGTTGCCACTTTCACAAATGGCTTTTCAGGCCCAAAAAGTTTTTGGAACTTTTGAGAAATGGGCCCAAGGACCAACAAGCTCAATCCACATGTAACCCAAACCCCAGGAATGGAACTTGGGACACACTGATAAAGAAGTCAATGTTCTGATCACAACACTAACCATGTTTCCCAAATGAACAATCACAGTTATCTCATTTAGTCCTTTCATGCCTCAGAACGACACTTATAGATTTTACTCTGTCTAACGCCGCATGATTTTACTCGTCAGCAGGGGCCTCTTCAAAAGTGAAAGGGTTAAAAGCATCTACAATCTTGGACAAAACTCTCATTTGTCTGAGTGATAAAGATTAAATTCTTCCCACTTTCCCCCTCCCCCCATTCCAATGTTGGTTAAAAAACAGGCAAAGGCTTGCACAGTATATTTTGCATCAAATTGTCAACATTGGTTTGGGGGGAGGGGGGAAGGACCAATAGATCTTGTAAGTGCATGTCAAATGATGCTTAAGCTACAATTTTTCACAAGAGTTTTGTCCAAGATTGTAGGTCCACTTGAAAGCTTTGCCCCCTTTGACCTCTTCCCTCCTAAGAGTGAAACTTATAGATTTTACTCTAACGCCAGATGATTTCAATCGTCAACAGGGGCCTCCTCAGAAGTGAAAGGGTTAAAAGAGGCATAGTTTCTGAGTACACAAAAACAACCAAGGGTTGACCCACTGATGAATAAAATCATCTGGCATTAGACTAGACTGCTAGCAGTTTCTTCTTTGTCAGCAGGGCCGTGCACTTGAAGAGTCAATTATTGTGTTTTGTCACACAATTGAAAGAAATGAACAAGGAAGGCTTAGGGAAGGGGTAGAGATGAAGGGATTGCGAGGATTGTTGGATTAAGTAACGCATTCAGAATTAAGGGGTCGGATGGTGGGGAAATTCTTAACGCATCAGTTAAAGTAATGCCTGTGGTCCCTTCATCTCTTCCCACTTCCCCAAGCCTCTCTTGGCTGTTTCTCTTAACTGCATGACAAAACACGATTGACTTGAATAGCATCTAGCTCAACTGACATACATGTACCTGTAGAAGGGACAGCAAGCAGTGTAGGGTTGAACAGAGTCAAATCTAATAGAGCGACTATTCAGAAGCTAGGGGTTACTGTTATTAACCCCCTTCATTTGTAATGGGTTCCCCATTGACCAGCAAAATCCTCCTGTTAATTACCATTATTTTTGCAAAGAAAAAGCATCTGTCATGAATAACTATTGGCTCAAATCTTACTAACAGAACATGAATAACATTTTCCCCACTAACAGCAAAGTGCCTTTAAAAGAACAACCACTTCTTAATAATAGTTGCTTGGAAAACATTATTTGATCCAACTTAATCCATCTACTCCTGAACCACTCGCCTTTGATGAGTAAAATTGTCTGGTGTTTAATAGACAGAGTAAAATCTATTAAGTCTCCCTCCTTGGCATCAATGTGTTAAAACACACTCCACTTCATAGCATAATAAAAACAATTTACTGAGTGGTAGGGCCGGACGGGAAAATATTTGGCCCGAGGTCAAGGTGTACAGACCAACCGCAGCGAGGTATTTTATCATATGGGCTCTTTACACTATTCATGAGCACTCCGAAGATGAGGATAGGACAAAATAAAAAAAACAAAAATATGCACAGAAAATTTATCTAATATGTTTTTTGCATTTGCTTTTCTGGCTGTAAATTAATTGGATGTTTAAAAGCGACAAAATCCCCTAAAATTGCATCGCACGGAGCAGTATGTGTTCCTAGTAGGGCCTCACAGCTTTTTCTGGCCCTGCTCGCACTAATGCGTACGACCCTCACACGCGGATTTTCCCAATAATTTTGCAATGAAAGCGTGCAAGGGACCATACAGGCCATATGATAAAACTGTGTACCGGTAACTTTCAAAGTTGATTTTGTTTCACCTTTATCAATTCTTCTCTTTTGTCAAAACAACTGAAACTTTGCATTCACTGTCAATCAATCCTGGCCCCCTAAGTACACAGCCCTAAATTGTATCTTTCTTTCTGACATAAAGTCATCAGACAATACCAACCCAGAAAAGTGCGAATAACGGTTTATTTATTTATTTATCCCAGGGTTCTCCCTAGTTTTCAGCGCAACAGGTATGGCACCTTTTCAAAACGGTAAAGCAATAATTAGTTAATGTTGGACGTTCTGCAAAGGATAAGCGACTTCTGAGTATTTGCAGGCGGTAATAAGTGCTCTTACAAAGGGGTAATTTTACCGGTTACCGCCTGATAAGGAGAACCCTGTTATCCATTTCTTTAATCATGTAAGATAATAGGAAGATTGGACAGTAGAGTGGGGTGGCCCTTACCAATAAGGTGTGTGAAACCCAGATTTTTCGATTTGAGTTGACAATCAATATTTATTATTTCCATTATTACTCAATACTGTTTAAGAAAGTGCAAGAGTCAGTATTGTGCTTTCCACACAGAAGTTACTACCATTTTGCTAGCCTTCATCGGTGAGCAATGCGAGGTAACACCCTTTGTTGAAGTTTGAAAGTTTGCATCGAAGGCTAAGTAGTGCGTGGTATCAATTTCCATAATTCGAAAGCTTGTCTGGACAGAACTAATAAGCTTAAACTTTTGCTGAGAAACTTTTGCAGAGGTTTAAACAAACATGCTGCATATTTTCTACTGTCCGTGTAAAGATATGCGATAGAGTATTTCATACCTGCACAAAATGCTTGTACTTTTTGAACAGCCATATGACAAATATAATGAACAGACTGTGAACGCAGAAAGAGAGCTCAAAAAACGTTTAGATAAAAATCAGGACTGCAATTGTGAATAACTGACAGAATTTATTAATAAAGGCTCGTCGACGTCTACTTTTAGTTTATTAAGGGATAAAGCTGTTAAAAATGCATCAAATAAGTATAATATAAATTATTAAAAAACCATTAAAAAATTAAAAGCATTACGTAGATCGATGATCATGATATTGCCACAAAAAACAACCACTAATATCTGATACAATTCTATCACTGAAAAGAGTCGAAAACGAAAGCCTTAAGGCATCGTTGGAAAAAGAACAATAGGGTTTGACGTCCTTATTGCCGAAGAAAATCGAGAATGATAAAAAATGAAAGCAAGCAAAAATGAAACGGAAAATTAAAATTTTCCGGTCTCACCTGGCAATTAATGAAATTGAAGCCACGGTTGTTTTTACATCAGAAAGCACCTTCTGCAAAGACAAACAATAACATTGTTGAAATAACACGTGTAAAAAATATGATATCTAAACCTGTAATAAATAAGATTACGCACACAGTAGTGTGGATTCTCTGTAAACATCGAACAATCCGCCATCTTTGCTTACATTCGGAATTTGCAATTTCAAACAGAAGTGAGGGGTGGGTAAGCATGAATCTTGCCCTCTCCACTTGGGTGGGGAGAAGAAATCTCATCTGATTCGACTCTGATTCTCACGTGAGGAAAAATCTGTTACGGGTGGAAGAGCGCGTGACGTCACGTTATTTTGAGAATGTTGTAACGGCCGATTCAACTGATCGAGGAAAATGTTCCCTAGAAACTTCAAATCGCGATGTTTCTTTTCCGGAAATCCATTTTATGGACAGCCAGATAAATAAAGTTCACTCACCTACTATTTTCTGCGTTGCCCTTAGAGATTTAATCGGTTTTTGGGACGCTTCCAATAAATACAATAAATAGACTATTTACTCACTCAGGAAAAGGCAGAAAATAGAAGGTAAGTGATCTTTATTTATCTGGCTATCCACAAAATGAATTTTTGAAAAGAAACATGGTGTTCTGAAGTTTTTATGGCACATTTATTGATTTTCCTCGATCAGTTGAATCGGCCTATTATGCAACCGTCTTAAAATAACGTGACGTCACGCGCTCTCGCATCCTTGGGGTTGTCTGCCTGTGATTTCCGACGACTTCACAGACGTCACATCCATACTCTGCAGCTGCCGATATTAACTCGATAAAGCAATGGAATTTTGGATTAAGGCTACTTTGCTTCTTTGTCTTTATGGATTTTTCAAGGAGATGAAGCCATCGGAACCTTTTTTAACACCATATTTGAAGGCCCCTCCAATTAATCTCACTGAAGAACAACTCGACAACGAGATCTACCCCGTTTGGACTTATTCGTATCTTGTCACTCTTTTCGCCGTGTTTTTAGTCACTGATCTGTTAAGGTACAAGCCAGTAATAATAACTGAAGGTTTGGCGTATTTGGCGACACGTTTTCTTCTTATTTGGGCCAGAGGGGTTTTGGCGATGCAGTTTATGCAATTTGCGTATGGCCTTGCCACTGGCACCGAGGTAGCCTATTATTCTTACATCTATGCGGTGGTGGACCGAGATCATTTCCAGTTTGTCACTAGCTATACCAGAGCTGCAGTTCTTGTCGGTAGAATGATCTCTGGAGTGGTTGGTCAGATCCTGATATCCCTCAAAGTGACGGACTACTTAGTTTTGAATTACATTTCTCTAGGAAGTGTTTCCATTGCTTTCTGCATCTCGCTGCTTCTACCGAAGGCATCGGGGAATGTATTTATGAGAGACACAGAAAGTGAAATTACCCAAGAGCAAGTTGATTGCTTTTCTTCTTGGAAGAGGACGATGCTTCTCATGTTTAAAGATTTGAAACTTTGTTACTCCAACCGAGAGCTTTTAAGATGGTCTCTGTGGTGGGCATTTGCCACTTGTGGTGAATTTCAAGTAGAAAATTATGTGCAAAACCTATGGGATGTCATCTATCCTTCGCACAATCACAAAATTTACAATGGTGGTGTTACTGCACTCTCGCATCTCACAGGATCTTCAGCGGCTATTTTGTTGGCGTACGTGAAAGTTAACTGGTCAATGTTTGGGGAATTGTGCCTTGGTGTTGTATCAGTTGCAGATGCATTCTTTTTGTTTCTCAGTGCTCAGACCAGTAGCATTTGGATTGCTTATCTCATGTACATTCTTTTCCGTACTGCATATACTTTCCTTATAACTATAGCAAGGTAATAGTTTTATCCTGAGAGAATCATAATTAAGACCACATTTTACTACCGCTACCACTACCACTACCACTACCACTACTACTACCACTACCACTACCACTATCACTACCACTACCACTACCACTACCACTACCACTACCACTACCACTACCACTACCACTACCACTACCACTACCACTACCACTACCACTACCACTACTACTACCTACCACGACGACGACGACGACGACGACGACGACGACTACCACTAACACTACCACTACTACTACCACTACTACTACCACTACTACTACTGCTAGGACTGCTACTGTGGCTGTGGCTACTGCTACCGCTACCATTATGGCTACCTTTACAGCTACCAATTTACTACTAATTCATTGATTAGGTAATATTCCAATATAGTCAATTCCTACCGGAGTCAAAAGAACCTAATAGTGTTTTAAAAAGTACAATACATGAAAAAGCTATTGTGACACTTTGACTCACTACAAATCACTTTTTCCTCAAGTCATGTGGAATGTAAGATCTGGGATATATCATGGTCATGAATGTTCACATCAATTAAAGAATATAATTGTAGAGAGCCAGGTTTTTACTCCCCATAAAAGAATCAAAAAATTGGTGAGGGTTAAAATGGAAGAGTGGTTATGCATTGAACTGACATCAACTTGGATGTTAAAATTGAAACCAAATTTCCTTCTTGTCTGAAGGCTTTGTCCCAGATTGAAGGTCTTCTTACATTAGAGATCTTTCTGGAACAAATAGGAATAGTGAACATGACAACAAGACAGCTGTACCAACATTAAAGAGGGAATGTGATGTTGAATTTGCTGTTTTATGGTCAAAACTGCGAGAAAATCTAAATTAGTTCCTTAGCTCACGTGTGCAATATTCCTGAGAACCCACTTACAAGATGTGAAATATACTTATTGCACAAAGAGCTATTCATGTTTTAATTTTTGGCAACTTTCTGCAGATATCAAGTTTCAATCCATTTCCATCCTCTCCATCCGTGGATGCAAATAATAAAGAAGTGCTTCAGTGCACTTCAGTTGTTATTGGCAACAAAATACACCATTATTTTTTGGTCCTGATTGATGCAAAGACATATCTTAGTGTGTTGAAATTTGACTGAAATAGCATGACACGGCCCCTTTAATCTACTCTATTTTGTTCAGTTTGCAATCTTTTTTGAGTAATGAATGGTATTTTGGATGTCTTAGTCTGCAGATTGCTAAGCATGTGGAGATGACAAGATTTGCCCTGGTGTTTGGAATAAACATGTTTCTTGCTTTACTCTTGCAAACCATCCTGACCAGTATTGTTGTTGATCAACGAGGGCTGAATCTTCCAGTCATTACACAGGTTAATAACTATAATAAGGACAACAAAGGCTCCTTGTAGGCTGATAGTTATAGGGATCATGATGATGTGACCAATTTCAAGTTCTTGGTACCTTAATGAAAAGAACTCAAAACATTGCCTGAGTTCAGGGCCTTGGCATGCCTTATCTTTGGGCCAAATGCTCAGGGCTGAGGTGCTTGCATACATAGCTAGAGTGCGAGAGAGCCCTTCCTCCCTTCCCTTGCACCTACAATCTCGGACAAAACCTGATGAGACAAAGTATCCTTTTTGGTACTCTAACCACATATCCAAACGTTCAGCTTAAAAGCCGCCCTTTCCCCTACCCCCAAACTCAATGTTGCCTTATCTTGGTCGGAAATATACTGTAAAACATATGACAATACTCAGCAACATTGACTGAGGGGGAAGGGGAGTGGGAAGGGGGGAGTAAGTAGGGGGGTGTCAAAATGGAGGTGAAATTGTGTCACTGTCTCAACAGTTTTGTCCGAGATAGTAGGTCTGGATCCACCTCTGCAGTTTCCATTCCGTGACAGTTGCATTACATTGTTTTATATAAAATTAGTTAATAATAGTGAGAGTGACACTCAACAAAAATGCAGCACTCAGATGAATAGTGAGGCATATTTTACCAAGCTGCAAAGTGTCAGGGTTTATACTTAACACAGTCATAGACACCAAGGTAAAAAAATGATCATTGTCTTAGAACAACTACTCAAGTTGAATATTTTTAGCAAACCAAAAAGTAACTTACCTAAATGATAAAGACTACAGGAAGCCATTTTACTCCTCTTAGGCTGCCAAGACGTGTACAGTGCTGGCTAACCACCTCAAAGTAGTATTTGTGGGATTTTTTTTGTTATGATGTCTCCATCAGTGAGTGGCTCCCCTTCTTCCTTTATAACCTCAAATAACCCACAACTCTTCAATTTACTCTAATGAAGGGCTGACACTTAAAACATCAGCTTCCTTCCAATCGTTTTACAGTGGTAATTTGACCTCCATCGACTCATTTGATAAAAGCTATTTTCACATTTCAGTCTCCCACTAATACAGCAGCATAGTGTCTCTAGAAACTAATCCCTTCACAGGGGGCAGATTCAGGATTTTTCTTAGAAGGGAGTGCACCCCTAAGAACTGACGGGTGACAAACGGATTTTCAAAGGGAGCAACGAAGATGAAGCCTTATTTTCGCAGAATACTACTTATATTTGAAAGCGGCAGGTAATCTCGGGGGGGGGGGGGGGGGTGTACCCCTTGCACCCCTCCACTAGATCCGCCCCTGGTTCAACTCTGAGTAAACCAGTCAGAACACGCAAAGAGGTCTATTGTGTTCATACAGCCCTGTGTATATATTCTTATGAATGCCCATAAAGGTCTCCCACTCTTATCCATCCCTATTAATACTTGTACTCTTTCCAGTTTATTGTCTATGGAAGCTACTTCTTCATCATCGGAGCTGTTTTCTTGGCAAGAGCAGTGTATCATATGACTCAAGTTGGATGGCGGCAATGCTACAGGCAGCGATACACTGAATTTGAAAGCGAATCCATGGCCAACATTTCAAACTCAGATGAAGACGATTCAGGAAACATACATTATACCTCTCTGCAGCCAAACATGCTGGGAGAGGACTGTTGAAATTACCGGTAAGTTTTGGAATTCTAGTATGACCCAGGCACCACTAAACAGACGTGCCTGTAGCCTCTCATAAGGGAATGTAGGTTCCCTTATTTATCTGCCACACAGGCAGCCCAGACTTGATGTTCACTCTGAAAATAAGGGAATTGAATGAATGAATGATTTGAATAGAACCCATTGCAGTTTAGTGACTTACCGGTAATACAAATGTAATTGCGTATAAAGTTTTTAATTCTCAAAGTATTGCCTGCCTATCCTTAGCCAAGTGCCTCCTTTGTCGTCCAGGATGGTTATGGAGTGTTTTTGCATGACATCTCGGCGGCGATGTCGGCGGCCATGTTGTTACTGATCACGTGAGTGAAAACACTCTGTAGGTGGCATTCTTGTCGCTTTTCACTTTTAAAGGCCATTAAACTATGTTCAGGTGACAAAAAGCCTTTTACATATTAAATATAAACTAGGTTCAGCGACTGACCATTTGTCATTTCTCCCATGTGTTTCTTACAGATTAGTTGTAGAGGATGTGGCCAGGGTAAACGTTTATCATCTCCTCTGTTACAATATTATTGTGAGAGATGTGTTATGTTTTTTGTCTTCAGGGTAAGATTTGAATCCGTCAAGCATTTAGCCTGCGTGGCAGGCATTTAAAGGAGAAGTGAGAACGATGACTTCTATCTTACTTTTTTAATTTGAAATGTGTATCCGAAGTTTTCAAAAGTGTCCCTAGTATAGAAGCCAATCATTTAAACTGTAACAAAAGTTAAGGTTCACATTGCAACAAGGTTGACTTAGTGTTGGTAATTAGGGTCTTTGAATTGTAACCTTTTAAGCTACATTCTGCAAGTTTTTTAAACCGGAGTAGAATTGTCTTAAACTGCAGCAATGAAATAAGTTACACAATAAAGTATATGACACCCCTAGATCGTGAATGGATAGATAGGTGTTCCTACTGTAGACAGTGTACAGGGGTGGATCTAGGGGAAGGGTGCACACCATCACTCCCCCCCCCCCCCCCCCCCCCTCGAGATGACCTGCGGCCTTCTAATACAACTGGTATTCTGCAAAATAAAAAACGTCACCAGTCAGCTAGTGGTGCAGCCCCTCCTAAGAAAAATCCGGGATCTGCCCCTGGTGTAGATAGATGTTCCCAATGTAGACAGTGTAGAGAGGTGTTCCTACTGTAGACAGATGATCCCACTGTAGACAGTGTAGATAGATGTTCCCAATGTTGACAGTGTAGATAGGTATTTGCGATGTAGAGTTCTTATACTGCGGACATTGTAGACTATGGTTTAACATGAAGATTAAAGATCAATGTATGAATCTTATTTGCATATTTTCATGATAGCGTATCGTGACCAGAAGAGTTCTGAATTACATGACATCCACCCTACATCAGGGGTCCAGATCCTTACGGTTCATTGCCCTTTTGAAAGTGGGCGAGATAAAGCGATCCTTCATTTCCTGAATGCTCAAGATCAACCATAGGAGCAAACCCAACTATTACCTCTCTGTGTGATCTCCGCCCCTTAAGGTATTAAGCGTGGTATTTGAAAATTGAGCTTCTTCAGGGGCGCCAAACGAATCTCGGTTTTACTTTGCCAGACAGCTATATATTTCTTTACTAAAACATCACCTAAAACATTCGCAACCAGCGAAAAGTAGGCCCTTACGTTTTAGGAAGGGATATTTTTGCAATTTTTGGCACTTAAAAACGTCTCCTGGCAGTTTCAAATTAGCAAATCGTTCACAGAGAAGCTCTTAGAAGGTAACGTTCAGCTAGCAATTTCTGAAATGAAACATTCCATAAAATTTTTGGGCACTTCAATTTTCAGCTAAGATATCCGAACAGGCCAAATTCCTCTAGGTGATAAGAACATCTCTTTGGACGGTCTTTATACATTACAAGGAGCCTAGAAATGTCTCTCGAAGGCTTTTGGCTTAATTTGCTCGGTGGATGCGCTTGCTTCTTGCAATCTGAAAACTGTCCTCAACGCCCTTTCTCAAAAATGTCCACCGTCTTTAAATCTGATTTTTTTTGTGTAACACGCCACATTTTCACTGTTTTAAAAAGTTGCAACTTACTATGCTTCCGATTTGACAGAACTGACTGGGAATTTGGTGGGGCACTACTAACTCAACAATGCCTTCAAATGAACACACTTCGAGGATGATATATACTCCGGCAGAAGATTGAGAGGGATTATCATGCAAGCGTCCCTCACAGGTCTGGCCGATCATTTCTAAGGAAATCACCGGCCTTATGGCTACGTGTTACTGAAAGTTCTTTCTTTTAGTACTCTAGGCCTGTTTCTCTAAAGCCCAGAAAAGCAATTCTGCTGCTTATTCTGAAAAATTGGTCTTTGAGCATGTTTTCAAGACTGCATGTTTTCAAGACTAGAGAAATCAAAACAGTTGCAACGTTTCATGACTTGAAACGTTTTCCTTTTTAAAATACAAAGCGTTTTAGTCCCCGTCCACACGTATCCAGATATTTTTTAATCTGCAACTTTTCCTTTCGGTTACGCCTTCCGTCCACACGTATCCGGCGAATTTGCTGGCGAAGTTCCTTGAATACGCTCCAAGTGGATAGTTTGTAATCCGCTATGAATCCGGAACCGTGTGGACGCTAAATCCGGAAATTTTTTCAGCCGGATGACGTAACAAGCTTTTAGAACGTAACGTAGCTTTTAGAATCTCTGTACGGTGGCCAATTTACATTATCAACTCCGTTGATAAAGCCAAATTTTTGTATACTACTTCCCCACCGACGCAGCACCACAGTTTCTTTAGAAACTACTCCTTCATTCGTAACAAGATCGAGCCCAGTTCCTTACCGGGAAATCAATTCTCAAGCTCTGCGCATGCTCTGTTACTTTGGTTTCCTTGAGGAGTCCTGAGTACCAGAGCGCGAATGCGGATACGTGTGGACAGGAAATTCGATTTGAATACGCTACGTGTGGATAGGGCCTTATATTACCCGAAGTACTCCCGAAAAGTCTCGGAACTTTCGAGAAACGCGTCGGCCGGATCTTCGCTTTGACAAATCTTACAGAGTTGACGGATTTTAAAGTTGGTTTTCCGAGCATCTCCAAGTCACTATCTTAATTCGTTTACCGGGGTTAACATTCCACCATTTCCATAATTACCTATCATTGCAAAATACGCCCATTCCGACAATTTTAGTCCTGGTCGTAAAGCGTGACAATAGCGATGTTTTTCACGTGACGTCACTCATTGTTATTATTATACCAACCAGAACCTAATTGGCTGTTGAAACAATGACTTCTTTTGTTCCGTGGTTGACGTCACATGAACGGCAGTCTAAAATTGGCGAGCTTACACGAGTCTCCTAGAGCTCAGTGGTAGAGGGGGGTAGTTTTTAAAGAAACTGTAGTGCTGCGTCGGTGGGGAAGTAGTATACAAAAATTTGGTTTTATCAACGGAGTTGATAATGTAAATTGGCCACCTTACAGAGATTCTAAAAGCAGACGTTTCGAGCGTTAGCCCTTCGTCAGACTTTATGGCTTTTATTTTAAACAATTTTAACAAGTGTCCCAAGACTTTTGTTCAGTATTGTAGTCATCGGAAGGTAATCGGTTCTACCTTTGTCACTCCATTTTTTCCGCGATTCACTCTCGGAAAAATACATTTCTTCATTTATCGTGCATTTTACCTTGTACATAGCTCGAGGGGTATCCAGCCACATTGGTCAGGTGACCATCAGCATACATGGAGCTTCCAGTGGTCAGTAATGAAAATTATCCCACGGAGCACCCTTTAAAGCCCTGTGCAAACGGACACAACATTGTTGGTCAATAACTCCCAACATTGCAACATTGTTGGCCAAAAACTCCCGACAATGTTAGGTTAACATGTTGCGTTCGTTTGCAGACCCCCTGTTGCATGTTGTTGCGTGTTGTTTCAGTTCCTCGCCGTATAAACCATGAATTGATGGTTTGCATCTGACGTCACGGCAGCCATGTTGGTGTACAGAACAATGCAGTAAAATGTCTCTTGGGAATTTGACTCTATTATTATGCAAAACTTGTGGGGCCATTTTCTATTATTTTGTATACCACCAACATGGCCGTCTCATCACGTGGATGCAAACTAAGAATACGTCCACTCGGCTCTAACTAATCGGTGTGTAAGAAAACCTCGAACAACGTTTAACATGAAGTTCTGTTTTTTTACATTCTGGATAGTGATTTATCCATGTCACTGGATAGCGCTATTCACCCTTTGAACAAATGGAGCCTGGTCAAGATGCTGTGATTGAGAAACGTACCAAGGGCTCTTCGTTATATTTTAAAAGAGTGCTTGGGTAAATTGATTGTTTTTTCCGCTTGACTCTTGGCGCAAATAAATTTGATTAGTTGACTATGTGTTGGCTATGTGTTTTAGAGATATTCGACCTTAAGCGTAAACATGAAATAAATAGGACAATCAGAAGGCTTCAATTCTAGGACCCTGGTATAAATTCAGTATTTGAATGCGAAACAGCGGCTAGAATGTTCCTTTCTGCTTGTAGAGGAAAAGAGTACGTGATCAGTTGCTCAATAATGAATAAATTCACTCAGTACTGAATGCACTGTCAATCCTTAAAGGAGGGCCGCTTTTAATAAAAGATCAGAATGTTACTTATCTCGGCTCGCCTGAAGTCAAATAGACACTGCGTTAAATTTGATTGGCCAATGTGAATGCCAGATAAGATTTTCGTAAGTTTAAAATCATGCACCCCGCGATTAATATTTAAAATCATTGATAGTTCCATAACATGTTTTTTTAGTTGCTTTGCCACGGTTTTTAAAAGCTAGACTTATCATTCCAATTTCGTGGTCAGTTTTGTCTGGAGTATAGCACAAAACATCAACTTGTGGTATATACACTTGAGATGCGACTTAATTTTCAAAGGTGCTCCCTTTCCTAGCAGGCCAAGTCGTTGTGGTTGGAGCATCCATGAAGCTCGATTACGAAGCACTCTTTGTCATAATATCTGTATTTGTGAGGTCAGCCAAAGGATTGAGTGATTCGGGACAGAATGAGCAATCCGCTGGCGTTTCAACGTTTGGAGCTGAGCTTGGGGCAGGAGGAATGTTAGCATTAACAGTTCTTGGAATATTCGGTGGTATTTTGTTGTTGATAATTTGTTTTGCTTCGTGGTCCATGATCCTGACATGTTGTGAGTTGCGGAACACCAAAAGAAGAGGCGATTCTTTCCGTGAACAGATTCATCTCGGAGAACAAACTGTTTTGATGTCACGGATTTATCGACGACCGCTGGAAAAGGAAACGCATGTGGATTCTATTGAATCAATTGTATAGCAAGTCGAGGTCGCCTGACTGAGGGAATTGGAACTCCAATCACATCTCCGTTTTTTCAAATGTTACCCACATCCAAGTTTGCAAACCGACGAAATATGATATAATTTACTCGCCAAAATCCAGTGATTTTTCGGATTTGACTGTCTCCCATGTGAACACTAGCTCGCTTTGCGCATGTGAAAGGCTACTGATGTGAGATACAATCGAAAGGTCTAATTTTTAAAGTGGTGTGTGTCACGCGACGATATTAGAATAATTCCACAGGTGTCTTGTCACGATATATTATCACGATGTGCATACGGCAGTTTCATTTTTGTGACAAGCGGCCATTTTGAATTTTTGAAACAAACGTAAGCATTTACATTGAAAGTTGAGTTCAGTTTCCGGAGAACTAATTTGGTACACCAATATGGCTAACAATGTAACCATGATGATATGTAAAAACCCTCTATACTTAATTACACAGATCGAACTCGATAACAGCCTCCATTTACACCAGGTATAAACACTTGTTTAAATTAAATGAAAGTAGTTTCATTTTGGTTTGGACACAGTAAAGGTTACATACAGCCTCTAATACTAAGCTGTAGAATGAACTATTAGAGGGTAATGTGAAGTGCTATATTCTACCCATGAAAACCATGTGAGCGTGAATTTGGGCCCACACTAGGACATATAAAGACTCTGACGAGGGTGGAAATTGAACCCACGACCTTCGGGTTGCTTCTCAGCTGCTCTGCTGCGGGAATTTAAGATGTCAGTTTCACGTCAATGAATATGTACAAATACAAGGATGGGTTACGTCTTTGCAAACGTTGGTCGTGTTGCTCTGTTTTTTCACAACAAGACCTCCTCTTTGCATTTACGATTGATTAAATCGTAATTTACTCTGAATTGGGGATTGTAGTTAATTTAGAGCCCCGTGTCCCACAAGACTTGTGGTAGACGAGCAAAGCAAGGAAGAAAAATATTACCAAATACCCGTGGACAGGATTTGATCCGCATGCTTTCGCGCCACTGTATCGAAAGTCACATCAAAGAACTTGCTCAACAGGCCATGTGGACCCGTGTAAAAAACTAGGCTCAGACCCGCCTAAAAATAGTTTAGGCTAAGAGGTCGCGCTATTGGCGCAAGCAGAACGGGAGCTCGTAAGGTCCGTTTCTTGAAAAGCCCAAAGCTTTTAGCGGCTTTTTCTTTTGGATGAAGAACTATACCTCTTATCTCAAGAAATGAGAGATCTTAAGTCATTAGACTTCATAGTCATTTTGCTTTTCGTTATTAAGAAAAGATGTTAATTGAAAGAGACCACTGAGCCTACCAAAACTAGTGGATGGCGGTTTGAAAATGGCTTTCGGTCCAGCGGACGTTTTAAAACTTTCGAGAAAGAAACAAAGAAAGAAAGTTGGAAAAACGGGCACCTGATTCTAGCAATATCTGCTTGTCAATCACTTGTGGCCAGCCAAAAACATACCATGATTTGCTCTGACTCTTCGAAAACAAAGAACAAACGTTTCCACTAGTATTCTATCATTTTCCCCGAGGAATTTCGATACGTTTCTTTCGATGTACCTTTCACATTTCCCCGAAGTGCACAAAAACTATAATATTTCCTGATTATAAATAAATAAATAAATAAATCATACATTAAGCTGCTATATTTAACCTTTTTGGCATTTCGTTATGTTAACAAAAGAAGCAGTTATTTACGGCTTCGATCAAACCGTAAGTGGTATAGGTTTATCTTTCATTGGACGTCCCAAACTGCTTTGCAAGACAAAAGGTCTTTCACAATCGAACACGCAAACTGTATGTGACATAAAGTCAGGATAAGATCCAGGCCTCTCATAATTTCAGTCGAGGGTCAAATGACTGAAAGTTTTTCCTAACTTGACGTACCTTGTAAAGCACATAAAAAGAAAAACTTTCGCGACGAAAATGGCAAATAAAATCGATGCAAGCCCTTAGCGGCATATTTCGTGATGTTTATATAAATATATTATGTAAATTATGGCGACTGCGGGACTGCGGGAGCAGGATTTGATGAGATATTTCAGTGGCGGGGTATTCTAAAGTTTGCCAAATAAGGGAGAAATAATACTTGGAAGAAGCAAAACTCAAGATCAACAACCTCAAACAATGTTATTGTACGACTGTCCTCAATACACCATTTTCCAAAATCGCCACAATTTAGATATTCTTTTGTTTTTATTCAAATTAGACCTTGATGCCTCGTTCAAGACAAAATATTCTTTTGAATTTTAAGCTTAAGAACGAGGCGTCAACGGCTAATTTGAATAAAAACAAAAGATTATTTAAATGGAGGCTACTTTGGAAAAAGGTGTATTTGACACTGAGTATTTTTCCTATTTCACTCATGCAACAATACCTCAAAGTCATAAATGCCTTCCCATAAACATCCTCGGAGACCCAGGGACAGATCGCGGAGGCAAGGGAAAGTCAAAACGGGCGAAAGAAAATGGCGACGAAGAAAAACATAGTAGGGCGAGAAGAGCCCCTGGGGACAAGTTCTTACCAGACCAGTTCCAAACAGCAGAGGTCATTCTCAACTCTGATTGGTGCCAGAAATTCTTTGTGTTTTTCTGCCCAATCAGAGGTCAGCAGGCCGTGAAGTCGTTTCGTGTCTTCTTACACGGAAATCACTTGATATACTCGCCTTAGTTTGTTTGGCAAGGTTTTGCTCAAGGAGAAAAGTCTCAATCACAGCACAAAATGTACAGGGAATCGTTCGGAATATCGACGGAGAAATACGCTGGACCTTTTGCAGGTATTGGTACAGTAGCGTATTTCCAAGTGTGCGAGATTTGTTTAAAGATGTCCTCACCGATTCATCTAATAAAATAGCAGCGATTACTTTTGATCTGACAATTATTTTTATTCTGCCCCCTTATCCTGGTCGAGGTATTTTTAGAAATCTTACATGAATTGCGGTGGCAATAACTTTTGCTAATCTCGAGAAATTCTTGATCGTACGGGCCACACGCAGCACGACTTTATTTCAAAGCGCGCCAAATTAAATTCAACTCTTTCGAGCTCGTGTTATCCTCACAATATTGATCACGATGAGCCAACCGAAAGAAACAGTTCAGTCACGCCTGTTGTCGAGTGCGTTCTTACGTTTTTGTTAACAAACAGAGACAGCGAACCGTTTATGGTAAATTTTTGAGAATATTTGAAGAGGCTTTCGATCAAACTTTTTACGTTTGAAGCCTCTTCTAAGGTAGGTAAAAATGCTAAACCTGCCTACAAACCCGTTTCCAGGTTGTACACTCCGCGGCCTTTTCAGCCAGGTGCAAAATAAGCGCTTTCAAAGTTCGGCATGCGCAGAAAGCAAAACTCCGACATAGTTTTTGGGTTTAAGAGTAGCACAACACTTTCGACTTTCACTTTTCGCTTTCTCTCCTTCCCTCTCTTTTCGCTTTCCTTGCCTCATTTTTTTTATTTTGGTAGGAAGAGTTTCTGAGAAACCTTTCATCATCTTAGAATTAGGTGCTCAGAAAGATAGGTGGGTAATGGAGCAAGCTTTTCTTGGAGATTTCAGGTCAGTGTTACACGGTTTTTTTTGGCCGTTTCTCCAGTTTCCTTGACTGAATTGTGCTCATTCTGGTATAGTTTGTGCGATCTCTTTTCCCTGCACAAGTCAGTGGACAAAGCTGTTCCTGACCGTTAAAGGTGATGACGTCACAAGATGGGACCGTGGATAAAGCGGGACGTATTTTTCCAGATAGTAATCAAAGGGTTTGAGACAAAAAAAAAAAAAAAAAAAAAAAAAAAAAAAATTTTCCAAAAACTCTCCTTGGGGTCCCCCGTGCTACTTTCGATCCAAAGAGGGAGAGATTAATCGGTCCCTGAGCCATACGTGATTAACCCCTTGACTACGGCAGCTCCTTCTATTAGTGTAATAAAAACTAGGCATAGTCTATAGTTCTGAATTTTTTTCCTTGTTCTTGTTCATGTGGTAAGCAGAGTTAATACAGAACGCATGCGCATTCGTAAAATACGTATTAACCCTTTGGCTACTAGAGATTTGGCCGAAAAACACGTTTTGAAGCTAGTTGAGGGGTTTTTTGGTCACTGTCGTGCTTGTTTAAGAGTTAAACCTGCCTACAA
>NC_090881.1:21844588-21884588 GCF_036669935.1 Montipora foliosa
AATTAAGCCAATTGCAATAATATTGATGTGTTGTCCTGGAGAGTTAAGTCTCGATGAGGAAAGCACCCAAACACCAAAATTAAGTTGCCACTGCTTTCCAAAATCAAGCAAAGGAACACGTGTCAAGGTATACACAATTCCAATAATTGTGTGTACATACACACTCTGTATGTTGATGTAGAAGCACATGTTTTATTATACTGACAGTGTACTAGAAAATGAAATTCTCCATTGTTGTAATGGCATATCCTTAAGTTTCAAGTTTTTTTCCGTTGAGAATTTAAACGCGTTATAAGACTTTGTATGGGAAATCAAATATCGTCGATTATAAAGCCTAAAAAATGCTCAATTTAACTTTCATTCAATAAAATGAATCAAAATGACTTACCTCTGGTGTATTCTTGTGCCTTTTGGAGCTTATTTTACAGTTTCGGGAAGTCGGTGTTTTCAATGTTCTAAGAACATTGAAAACACCGTCTTAGAACATTGAAAACACCGACTTCCCGAAACTGTAAAATAAGCTCCAAAAGGCACAAGAATATACCAGAGGTGAGTCATTTTGATTCATTTTATTGAATGAAAGTTAAATTGAGCATTTTTTAGGCTTTATAATCGACGATATTTGATTTCCCATACAAAGTCTTATAACGCGTTTAAATTCTCAACGGCTGTCTGTAGTGACGCGAGCTTGGGCTGCCTATGGTAAGAACTTGTCCCCAGGGGCTCTTCTCGCCCTACTATGTTTTTCTTCGTCGCCATTTTCTTTCGCCCGTTTTCACTTTCCCTTGCCTCCGCGATCTGCCCCTGGGTCTCCGAGGATGTCCCATAAATTGAAGGCGAATGTTTAACAATGATTTCTTTAATATCTACATCTTGAATTTTTATCCTAATTAACTAATCACGAGAATTGAATAAAGAGCAAATCAACGCCTGTATCAGACTAAGGTTGTGTTCTATTTGGATCAACCGTTTCTACCGCAACCGGTTTCGGTTGAAGCGGTTGAGGTTTCCCAATAGAACACTTTTTCAACCGTTTTCGGTTGAAGCGCGGTAACTCCTGGGAATAGTTATTACCAGACTTCTCAGCGTTGACAAGTTGGCAAGAGCCCGCGGCCAACATTAAATGGCCCGCGTAATCGACAGCGGTTGCTGTCAATACTTTTTCAACCGTTTCAACCTTAGTTTGATGCCGGTTGAAAAAGTTGATCAACCAAATCAACCGAAAATGGTTTTTTCCCAATAGAACACGAAAACACCCAACCAACTAAAAACGGTTGATCCCAATAGAACACAACCTAAATGTTGTTAACTCTCTTTGCTACAACTTTTTGTCGTTTCTCCTCGAAATAGCGGAGGACAACAACCGGAAGTGAGGGTTTCTCCTTAACTCGCCTCGACGCTACCAAATTTGTATTGCCACGTTCTTTTACTCCAAGTAAGATGATATTCTTGAGATATTAAAGCGGAGACCGAGATTGCTCGCACATGGCAAAAGTCGACTTCCGGTTGCCCTATGTGGCAAACAAAAGGCCTGCAATCCTAAACAAATTGATTGGGACGTTTCAACCTTTTTAAGCAATTATGGGATGCAAAATATATTTCAAGGTAAAACTGGTCTTTCCATACTCCCCTTCTTCCCACCCTCCTCCCCCCCCCCCCCACATCAATGTTGAACGTTCTCAGCGCGCTCCATTATTTCTTCTCATGACACGACCTCGTTTGGGGCCAACATTGACTGGGGGAAGGGGGGGGGGGGAAGAATGAGATGGCAAACAGAGAGAGTGACGCGCGTTGTAGTGTCCCAAATAATTTGTCTAGGATTGTGGGTCTGTTCCTGAAATAAATAACTCATTAGCCTCGGTGCAATCCTTTGAAAACAGGAAACCGAATAGTTTTATAACGTCATCTCGGGAACAGACCCGTGCTACTTACTGGCCAAGATCAACTGTGAAATGTCGAGGAGAAAAGCAAAATATATGATATGCATGGCCTTGAGATACGAGTTTCCGGTAAAAAACACGGTAACGTTAGGGTGACTTTAAGGAGCTTCAACGGAAGTTTGTTTCCATATGGTTTAATTTAGACAGGGGCTACATGTCTTCTTCAAATTGAAGTACAAAACTAAGGCAACGAATGAAAAAACGATCATCTGAAATGCAAGTCTCGTCCTCAGTCTTCCTACGGGTGAACTGGGAATAAAATTAAGGAGAGTGACCTGGAACGACTTTGGTTGATAGGAGTGTTTCCTTTCACTTCAGGCTACATGAAGTAACCAACTCCTTCAAAGACGATAGGCTTAGAAGAATGACTTGACGAGTCCGGATTGTTCGCTTCCTGCCGTTACAAAAGATTTCAAGTAAGACAAACGAGACCAGCAGTTTAAATTTACCACTTCTACCCACTAACAGCCGTTCATACGGAACCCACGCCCGCAATGTGCGCGCTAGTCAAAACCGTGCTATCCTATCAATCCTTTGAACTTTTACCGCAAACGGTGCACTTCTGTGCGTAAACGACGGTGTTGTCGATCTACCCTGTCGAGAGGACTTCATCAAAGTCTTTTTTCGCGAAGTTAATGGAATACTGGACTGGATTCGTCTTAAATTAGTAAGAAAAAGCTCAAATAACAGCCGAAGCACAACAGCTGACTTTCGAATCGCTGCTCGCTGGCAACCATGTTTGGCACCAAAGTTTTTTGATAAAAAAGTTGCCGCAAAATCTTTTAAATGGTTTTCTGGCCCTTTACGGATAGCACAGTTTTTCCAGCTCGCTGAATTCTGATTGGTCAATCTAAATTTCAGTAGCTCTCGCCGTGTGAAAGTAATAAGTAGCAATCCAGAGATGGATGCTAAGACTTTAGTACTGAAGATCAGCGCTAATTCCTTGATGATATGGTGCATTTCTCTGTCAGCTTCTGAAGTCGTTACAGCAGAATGTAGTTATTAAATGTCCAAACATCCTTTGAGTGGCGTAAAGTAGTCCAATACGGATGATCGCGTTTGGCCTCAAACCTCCTGCATTAAGTTCGGTGCGTTCTTCAGATAGGCCTGGGAACGAGACCCAACTGCAATATATATTAAAAACGTTTGAAAAATTCGTTGAAAAGATTCCCTCTATTGCTGACCATTAAGCTCCAGTATACTCTCTTTGATTTTCTGCGTCGCTTTGCTTGCATTAGGAATGATGTATCTCTCTGTCTCTAAAACCTCAATATTCTCTCCATCGCATGTTCCATATTTAAATGTTATTAAGTCCGGGTGTTTTCTCTTCGAAGTGATTTTTACTATTGAGGTCAGATGGTGTCTGTTTTGAATGTGCGCCCAGCCGTCTCTCTTAGGAATCTCCCGTAAAATAAACAACTGAACCGCTGTCAGGAGAATGTAACTGCAAACGGAAGACATACAATCAAATTACGTTGGTTTATTGAATTGTGTTGAAAGCAATTTCGCGATTCTAATGATTGAGAATTTGTAAACTTGACCCAGAATAGGACGTGCAACGCAAATGCATAACAAAGGGAGGGGGGTGGGGGGGGAGGGAGGGAGGGAGGCTGACGCCGTCTTGGTTTCAGCTTCAATCGAGGTGGTGTGGAACTGGTATTGTTACCTTGCAATTACACTCGAGTTTGCGCTGCCTCGGTTTACAAGCAGGCTTCTGAGGCAAGCGTTACAGAGAGACTTAGCATCGCATTTATTGCTGATTCCGGCGAATTTCTTGCCTGTTGTCTACAGATATCAAGAGGCAAGTGAGAATAACAGAACGTATTTCATAGGTACTGACATTTATCCACGAAAATCATAATGAATAAAATTCGTAATGATTCTAATTGTAGCCAATGAGGAATACGAACGACAAAAATTCACTGTAAAGAGATATCGTTCGTCCAATAAGCAACACGAACGACGAAATTTCACTAGTGATGGATGAACGTATCGAATGGAAAGTCATCCGAAAGCCGTTGCACAAAAACCACGCGCTTTGAAAAATGGCTGAAGAAAGGTTTGCTTATGTTTGCTCAGTTGAGGATTTTTTTTTTAAACAAGAAAACAAAAATTCCGCCCAAAAAACTAAACGAAACGCAAAATTGCTTGAAAGACTTTTGAAAACGAAGGTCGAAGAAAGGAAAATGAAAGTTATTCCAGAGGTTGAGCTGAGTAAATATTGAATACATCAACCAATTTATCATCTCCGTCCGCGATAAAGATGGCAATGAATACGAGCCGACTTTCCTTCGAAGTTTAGTGGGTAGCTTGGAACGGCACATGAAGAAAAAGGGCTATTCCGCAAGCATAACAAACGACTCGGCATTTGAGAAAACAAAAACAAACAAACAAAAACAACTAAAAAAGCAAGGAAAGGGAAAGAAACCCAAAGCATCGGTAGCTTTGACAAGCGAAGAATTAAAAATGTTGTAAGAGAAGAGTTTGCTCCTAGGCACTCTGGCTTAATAACACTCTTCACTTCGGACTACTTTGGAATATTTGAAACACGGTAAGCGTTGTAAATTTTATTAAAATAAGTTGTCGGTTGGGCGATTTTAAACCACTTTTTATTGCTTTATCGCCTCACTCCATTTGTGTAAAATAAATTTGTCTATCAAACACTACCACCAAAAAAATCTCAGTACCTATGAAATAAATACATTACAGCATGGAAAATGTTTTGTACGATTTTTATTTACTCGTTGTTTCGTATCAGAAAACGAACGAGTGAGCGCGGCGAACGAGTGAGTTTTCTGATACTACTCAACTCGTGAACAAAAATCGTACGCGCACATTTTCCATGAAGTAATTTCTACTTTCATGATTCTATAAACAAGCAGCAGCCTCCCAGTTGCTCTTTCGTGTAAACACGATGCTTTATCTCTCTAACGCAAGTGAGAAAGAACGGAAATATTTTCATTTCGTGCGTTAGCACTTGTGTTTGCGGTGGGCTAGTTTACACAAGTATTACCCCCTTGTGCCCCGGTTTCATCGTGTCACGGCCCATGCACATATTTGCAAAGCGTCGGAACACTGTAAAGAGCATAATTCCCAATGAATGAACCCTTAGGTTATTCAGTATGTAAGGTACCTTTGTACTAGCTGTCCATTGCGTACAATTTGATGACATCTATAGGATGATATAACATCTTTGCGATGCAGCCATGTTTTGATATTGATGGCTTCCTTTCTTGCTTCTTCCTCTGAGCTGGTACTGTAATTGTCTGCGTTCAAAAAGGAGGCAGTGTTGTCCAGCGGTTATGGTGATAGACTCCCCCGCGGGTTCTTTAGCTAGGGAACTACCTACTTATTAACCAAGAGTGAGGTCTACCGAACGCTCGAGGGTAATAAGTTGTTTATTATATGGCTTTATAGTTGATTCCTTCACATCCGGTAGTTCTCGCATAATTTCGAGACAAATGATTAAAATTTGGAAAAGGTCAACGGCCAAACAAATACAGAAAAGTTCCAAGTTTTGATTTTAATTTGGATAATTCGCAATCAGCCAGTGGGAAATTACGGTAAAATAATGCCCCAGCACTTAGCCAATGAGGGCGCTTGTTATATCAGCAACGAGCAGTGGCCATATAATAAAACATCATAATCGTCTTTGTGGCCTTCAGCCGAGTAAAATGCTATGCTGATTGGGGAGACGACAAATCCAATAAAAATCGAAGCAGAAGAAATAAGATCAAAGGTCGTTTTTTTGTGACAGGGAAAACCGGAGTACCCGAAGAAAAAGCTCTAGGAGCAATGAGAGAACCAACAAACTCAACCAGGGTCACATTGGTGGAGAGCGCTCTTACCACTACACCAATTCTCGTAAGTAGGTCCTTTACTCGATTCAGAGACAACCAACTTTATAATTTATAAAATACCTCCTTCATCCTCATCATCGATGCTAAACACGGGTTGAACATTTCTGTAGAGTTTGCTTTGTTTGTCTTTATCACTGACATGTCTGCGAAGCGTTAAATAAAGTTAAAACGAGTCATTAGAGCGACTAGTAAGGCAAGTAATTTCTCGACCAGTTTCGGCTTCCAGAGAGATTCTGTATTGCGTTGACTACAAACGGCAATCCCCTGGCTGAAATTGCTTTTGGCCAAAAGTCAAAAACTTAGTTGATTTTAGCGCATTTCTTGCCTGTAAGCTAACAGATATCAAACAACCTCCCAAACAGGAAAAACAAGTTAGAATAAAAAGACTTTTCATGCTTTAATGACAAGCAGAAGCATGCAGTTTGCCGTTTTACTAGCATGCGAGCAAGCTTTCTCGAGGGGGTGGGCGTGGGGTGGGGGTGTGGGGTGGGGACGAGGGAGGCAAGAGGGGAAAGAGAGAGCTTGCACAGGACTCCCACACATTTTAACACCGCCCCGTGTACGCCTCTTTCATCCCCAACCCCTCCAACCCCTCTCCCCCCCCCCCCCCCCCGGCTACCGTTCTGGCCCAGTTGTTCAAACGATGTATAGCGCTATCCACCGGATAAATCACTATCCATTGGATAGTGCAATTGGTTTCGCTATTACTTATCCACTGGATAGTGATTTATCCGGCGGATAGCGCTATACATCGTTTGAACAACTGGGGCCAGAACGTTATGCTAAATCTCTCTATTACGATTGGTCAAAAATCTCGATAGACGTTCTCGTTCTCTATTACGATTGGTCAAAAATCTCGACAGTCGTTCTCGTGTCCGAACTATGTGGTAAATAACATGTCACAGGTCTGATTAACTCCTTTTGGGGCAACGCGAATTTTCCCTAGCATATCATAAAATACCTCTCCACAGGTTGATGTGACTCGGCAATGTATTTTCCTAGTTTCTCTCTGACGTGTGTGCCTGACTTGATGGCTGAAGACAGCATACTGACCAGACCACCCTGAAAACAATATAAGAGCTGCTACACTACTGAAGAGCTGAGGGCGTTTAATTAAGCAAGTAGCCCACGAAGCTGGCGGTATTGTTGGCGCGGAGAATGGGGAGAGGCGCTGTCCATTCTCCGCCCGGTTTCCGTCCGAGACTGAAAAACTCCCTAATTAACAGAAACAGGCGGTTTTGCATATGGGTAGAATAATGTTCAGCTAAAAAATATAGCGGTAGTCAGGAGCTAACATTGCAAGATAATGGCTTAAGACTGACTATTTTTGATGTTTCGTGCTTGAGACTGCAACAGTACATGTGATTCAAAAAGCAGCACTTCGAAGGCGGGCTAAGAAAAATTCCGCGTGAACAATTTTTTTTTTCGAAGCCTGGAGGTCAATAAAGGATCCGCAATCTGGAAATGACCTCACTGCCATCAGTTTTGATTGGTTTACTGGATTGTCTCCATCCTTTTTGATTGGCCAAAGTAATTACTTTGGTTTTGGTTTTACGACAATCGATGGAAACTCTCTCTATACCACAAAGACTAGACCACAACACTGTCATAACCATGTCCTTCCCAGATGAACGGAAAGTATCAAGCCGTGAGTTTGCTTGTCATATGACTTACTCTATGATCTACTGGGCTTTTCTCCTCTCTTGACAGTTCTTGAAGACCCTGGAAATGAAACAAAACATTTTGATCCAAATTTCGCTCACTTCAGCTTATTCAATATTATCAAAGTAATGATAACAATGAACGAGATATGTCCAGGTTTGACCCTAATTAGATGCACGCGGATTTCAATAAGCGTCACGAAGTGTCCCCTTGCTCTGCTAGCCAACTTCAACATCACTTGTGTCTCAGAATACCGACAATTTATGTCACAAAGTGTCCCCCAAATGCTGCTCTTTAAGTGAAGATTAACTGCTGCATTTACCCAAAGCTAAAAATAACGCTAACCTTTTCCCTTACCTTATTGTTGAAAATAGGTAGCAAATGCTTAGACTTAAAGGGACACTTTGTGTTGGATGTCAAAATTGGGCGTGCATCTAATTAGGGTCAAACCTGGACATAAGTGGAGACTCCTGGGGGTTCCCCATTGACGAGTAAAATCGTCTGGCGTTAGACAAAGTAAAATACTAAGTCTGGCCGGTTTAGCCCAGTGTAGGCGTCAAAGGGTAAAGTAACATAAAATAATAACAAGAAAAAAGGAGTAAGGTTAAGTTAAATTTAAGATTTTCATAAAAGAGAAAGTTTATTCAAAATTGGTTAAGGAGTTAATTAACATTATTATATGACTAGCTCCGTGAGCGGGCAAGATGAACCAAATC
This sequence comes from Montipora foliosa, assembly GCF_036669935.1. Taxonomy (NCBI): domain Eukaryota; kingdom Metazoa; phylum Cnidaria; class Anthozoa; order Scleractinia; family Acroporidae; genus Montipora; species Montipora foliosa. The sequence continues at coordinate 21,852,767 of NC_090881.1, forward strand.
GCGCGCTCTGATTGGCTACCCGAGCGGGCAAGATGGAGCGATACTGCCCGCTCGGGATTTCTCGCTTGGTCCCGCAAGATCAAAGATCATTTTTTGGTGTTTTAAGTCATATAATAAATCCTTTATTGACCAAGATTGTTCGGTCAAGATGACTGGATATTGGCCTCGTTCTTTTTTTGCGTGTTTATGGACCGAGACTTCGTCTCGGTCCATAAACACGCAAAAAAAGAACTTGGCCAATATCCAGTCATCTTGACCTCACGCTTGGTCAATAACCCATACTTATCAAATGGCCCGTACGGCCCCGCGTGCGCTTTCAATGCAAAACTGTTGGGAAATGCCCGTATGAGGGCCGTACACATTAGCGCAAGCAGGGCCGGAAAAAGCTGTACGGCCCTACCAGGAACACGTACTGATCCTTGCAATGCAATTTTAGGGGATTTCGTCGTTTTTAAACATCCAAGTAATTTACAGCCAGAAAAGCAAATGCAAACAACATATTAGATAAATTTTCTGTGCAGATTTTTGTTTTTTATTTTGTCCTAACTTCATCTTCTGAGTGTTCTTGAATTGTGTAAAGAGTCCATATGATAAATGCTCATTGACTGAGTTTAGGTCAGGCCGGACAGGAAAATATTTGGCTCTCAATCATGCGCTCGGTCCATACGCCAGGACCTCGGGCCAAATATTTTCCCGTCCGGCCCTCCCACTCAGTGAATAAGTACATAGTTTAAAAGCAAAGAAAAATAATTTTGTGTAGCATGTATGCAACTATTGCAAGTTCCCAAAAACAGAATTCTTAACTCTCAAGATTTGCATTAGAGTAGAACAGTAATTTTAACTGAAGTTAAAATGCAGTTTAACTGAGTTAACAACTAGGAGTGACTGCAGTCAGTTGTTATCAGTGGTTTTGTTATATTTGTGCATGTGTTGGATTCCTCGTGCTTTGTGTGGTACAGCTTATTCATTGGTGTGGCGTGAAGAAGCACCCAACATCCACTTAGTGAGGCACTTGTTAACTGATGGATTCTACTCTTAACCTTTGCCAAGCCACAAATAGCAGTAGCACATAACTCACGTCAGTGTCTGAAAAAGCCTCTGGATTGCATACAATGCAGGTGCTAGGGGAGTGATCTGCCAGTCCTGATGATAAGTCGTCTGACAACAAGTCATGGAGTGCTGGTATTTTACAACAAGGAAAGTAACACATCCATCAGCATGATGAGGTAAATAATAATAATAATAATAATAATTATAATAATAATAATAATAATAATAATGATAATAATAATAATAACAACAAAAATAACAACAACAAACAATAACAACTGGTCAATTGCTATACATTCAAATACCGACAAAACTGCTCATAAAGATTTATCAGGTTCTTCCGCACTCAATGCAAAAGCATGTGGCTGGGATTAAGAGTCAAAGACAACAAGCTACGTTTTGTGGTAGTAGTTTTTGGCCTTGTATATTGAAACGTTTCCCATTGCTTGCATTTTGAGTTTGTATTGGCCCTTCTTCCAAAGGCAAAAAAGTCTCTTTGAACAACGCTCTACACTATAAAAAAGATTTTTTTCCATCTTTTTGAATGCAAAAAATTCTAATTGGCCCTCCTAATTCAAAGGAGCATATTTCCTTTCCAAATTACATAACCATATGTTATTTTATGACACACACACAAAAAATAATGTTAATAATACTTGTGACAAATTGTTATGCAAACTTACCAAGATATCCTCCACATGCAATACTGACATACTTTGATTTTTTCTGAAGAAAGAAAAGCATATAAAAACATTATTAACCAAGCAGTTGGTAATCCCTGGTTCAACTTCTTGGCTGCAATTGTAGATAGCCAACTGTTTTGTTGTTGTGTTGTGTCGTTTCGCTGATTGTGTCTCATTGGCCCTGAAAAGACCCCTATGGGGAGTAGTCAATTAAGTGTAGGTATTTAAGTATCTATTTATATTAATGCCTCACATGATTGGCCTTGAAGAAACCATGGTAACTTGTTTGTATCAAATGAGTTGATAGAAGTCATAGGGAGCAGGGATGGTGCAGTGGTGAGAGCACTCACCTCCCACCAATGTGACCTGGGTTCAATTCCCAGATGCAGTCTCATATGTGGGTTGAGTTTGTTGGTTCTCTACTCTGCACTGAGAGGTTCATCTCTGGGTACTCCGGTTTTCTCTTTTCCTTGAAAACCAATGTTTTCATCTGATTTGAGTTGATTTCTATGTACATTCCCTAACTTTCCATTCTTTTGGTTTATCAACAATATATTAATCCTTTGCTAAGAAGATTTCCTGCACAAGCCTCCACTCTAGGCTTGTTCCAGTCCAACTACAAGGACATGAAACTGGCATTTTACAATTCCTAAACCTGTCCCCAATTTGTACATACATACATATTTATTAATATAGAGGATGCTAAAAGGTCAAACGGGTCCGATGGGAGTACATTTAAAGGCTAATATAAGAGCCTGACATATAAAGCTTATTGGAAAATACTTAGGTTGACTATCATCATCCTCCTGGCAAGAATTGGGTTTAAAAATAACTATTCCAAAGACTTGGTGTGTGGGTAACTTGGTTATGGTAATGAATCTGATCAAACCAGCTTACTTGGGCCTAAGGTTAGCTTTAATGAACGTTTAGGATACTACATGTATCTGTATTGGCAAAACAATGACCTGTGACCTGCCCAAATTGACCTAGGTTGAAACAAAATGACCTAGTTTGGTTGCATATTAACCTTAGGAACAACATGACCTGCAACACATGCATCAGTTGACTGTTGGCCGACAGGTCAGTCATCAACAATCTTTGAGGTTCCTATCATGCATTGGTAATGTATTGGTGGCGTGTTGGTGCCGTATTGGTGCCGTATTGGTGCCGTGTTGGTAGCGTGCTGGTGACCAATTTTCTTAGATGACTTTTCACCTTGTAACTTGCTGGGTTGTCATCTTTTTGGTAGATTCCTGGTTTCCTTACTAGCTCCACCAACCTTCAAAGCTCATGCCTGATTTATTACAATTATTACCCTAAGAAAACATCATGAAACAGGGGTTACCTGAAGGAAGTTAGCGATGACCATATGAACATACTGATCTTCCTCTTCACGTCCTGAACCCATAAAACACAGATGTTCCCCACTTGCAGCTGAACCAGCTTCGATAGACTGCTGTTGGGTTGCAAACAACGCATTGGCAGCTGTAGCAAATTCTGATGGAGCTTGTAACATCTAATGTAGAACAAGCAAATTTCTTCTTGGTTTAAATATAATTTTTCTTTGTATAATATTCATTATATCATAATCTGAATTAACAGTTTGACAAATGTTGAACCAAATATAAATTTAAACCATACCATGTGCATGCAGCATACTGTGCAATCCGGAGTCAAGGTTGTTTAAAGCACAATAGCTCAATAATTGATTTTTATGGCAATTTGTACCAATTGGAATTTCAATAATTTGGTCAAAGTGTCTTATTTGGGGGAGCCAAGTAACCTTACAATCTTGTGATCACATATTTTTCTGACACACTTTTGTCTGTTCAAAAACTCAAAAAAATGTAGGCAAACATTTTGCAAACAAAATATTTCCAAAATACACATGCACTGGAGGCTTAATGCCTCAGGATAAGCAGGAGGTTCATTTAGGGCTGGCTACACAGAACATTAACCAGGTAACAACACTTTATTGAGTACATGGTTGGAAAAGTGGCAAGGGCACTTGCCTTCCACCTAAGTGTTGTGAGTTTCACTTCCCAAACAGGCATCGTTTGTGGTTTGGTTCTCCACTTTTCTTCCCTGCAGCGTATTTCACTTTTTGCTCTCATGACGAAAACTCAATGATTGCTTTTTTTCTGGAGGGTGTAAACTGCAGGTTGCTGGTCATTGTTTCACCAAAGCTAAAACAACCCAACCCTTTCCTCATGACAACATTAGGCCTAAACACTGTGCTTTAGATAATGTTTAAATCTAAGGTTAGCATTATTTTTGTAAAGGTTTGGGTTGTTTCAGTTATGGTAAAACAATGACCTACAATTACTGAAACCTGCACTTTACACAATCTGGATTTTTTCTGCTTTAATTTGGTGTGATATAATATAATTTAGAGCCTCTCCTATCAGAGGAGCACTTGTGCTTAAGATTAGAATAATGACATCATTATAAAGTCATTAGGGACCATTGAAAAAGATGATGTTTTTTAATTTATGTCCAACAGCCTTGCTATTCTTACCAAATTAGCATCCAAGTGAAATGCGGTAGGAAGATGGCCACTGTTATATTGGTCTGCAGGTCGGCAGTCTACCACAAAGAATCTAACACCATCCTTCTGGAAAATTGTAGGAGGTCACACAAATATAGAAAATTAAAACAAAGGAGAGCCTGGCCACTTAGAAGTAAGCAGTTTCTTTATTTTGTTTTTCTTTTTATTAAAAACTGGTAAAAGCAAGACCCCGGGTACTGAATGGTCCCTTCAAATTTTAAAGTGCTTGCAAAAATTTGGCCATTGCACCATTTCCGCGCTAATTTTAGACAAGTGCTTGCTTGCTCATGCTCATACAATTTTTGCAATTGCTTGTATGCTTGAATTCTCGTTGAAATTTGCTCCTACATGTACATGTACCATTGCTCGAAAGTTCACAAATCGTTCTTTGTCAAGGTTTTGGTACAGAAATAATGCTTTACTACGAAGAACTGAAACCCTTTCAAACTACCGGTACTCATGTTTTGCTATGCATAGTAGGTGCACTTCAATAAAAAAAGCAGCGTAGTGGAAAACCCCCTCAGTCAACGAATAACATTGAGTTGCATTAGACAGGGTAAAATCTGTCACGTCTCACTGCCAGCGGTCAAAGGTTAACTTCCCCTTTATTCTCTCTATCTCCTTAGTTGAGTTTTCTATTCCATCAGTAGCTCCACTTATGTCCATGGTCAACTCCTTTTTCTTCACCTCAATATGTTTGATATCATAACTGATGCTTGTGCTTCTCTGGAGACGCTTAGTGAATTTAATTATTATACAACATTTACCATACACCAATCAGGATGTGTTACTTACTTTTCCTGACTGATTCACCTCGACAAGTTCAGAGATGGAAACAGGTAAACACAGAGCCTGAGAGAGGCTGTTGGAATTTATTGTCTTGATACCAAATAGTTGGTTATAATAGTCCTGTAAAATAGAAGTATACAAGTTGGCCATTTTCCCTTTCCATTGAACCATCAGTTACCTGGTGCTATTGAAAAAGAAAACTTCAGCAATTCACTGGTGTTGCTTTAGCATTTGATCGGCTGACAATAAGGAAGGTAATCTTTTAAGGCAATCAATCTGCTTAGTAATAATGAGAACAAAGAAACCACACAAGTGTCTTTTTTTGTGTTTCACACTTTAAAGTAGTTTCAGAATAAAACTGAAAAAATTTGTATTAAAAATAGAGAAGAGGAAACCCACCTTTCTAAAGGATTGTGGTGTTCTTGAAGCATAGTATTGTGCTAAAGAACATAAGTCTTCAATGTCGTCTTCTTCCAGTTGTAGAGGAATCGAAGATATTGTTTCTGATGAACAGAAGCAACAAAGAAGAAGAGTAAAATGACTTGTTTAAATAATACTAAATTAGCAAAACATACGGTAATTAAGCAAAAATTATTGCTCAGCCAACTCAACAAGTTGGGACGTTGAAACATAAATACAAAAGCAGTAGGCCATTTCCAAGTTGCTGTTTGTAAGTCATGAGCCCCTATCACATAGCATTAAGGTGGCTGTCACATGAATAAGCATTGAAAATAGAAAGGAAAGGAAAGAGAAGCCAGCAAAATGGAAGCTAATAGCCCAAGATGGCTTTGGAGAATCTCCACAATTTATGCTGCAAGACGAAACACCTGACAGTACGATGCACCCAAGATATGGATCCCTGAATCCTATCTTACTTTATTAATTAACCAGGTGCCAAAGACTTAAATCAGCTTTCTGTCATTTACTTTTAACATATTTAAACAGTCCTCACCAAGTAATTCTGTCTTGTTTTCATGTTCCATCTCAAATAGTGTATCTCTATAATGATTTAGAATAATAATTAATTATTATTGAACAATGTTATTTCTAGGAAAATTACACCAAAGACAAATACCATAGTAGTAAAGAGTAATCAATCAATCCTGTAGCATTAAACTTGGTAATGCCAGGGCCTTAGAGTATGTGTTATTGGGGAGGGGGGGGGGGGAGGCTAGGTTTGGGAAAGGATCATGGAAGTGTGAGGAGAGGGGGGAGAGGTTTAGGAGAAAACCACATTGTGGCAAAAAAGAAAGGGGGGGGGGGGGGGAGGACCTATAGCCCCCTAGCCCCTCCCTCTCCAAGGGCCCCTGAATGCTCTCTCCTTTTTGATAAGAGGAAACACAAAACAGAAGGAACTGTCTCCAAATAAACAAAAGCTTAGGGTTTTCCAGTGTTGTCAAAAGTAGCTGGCTGCCAGACAAGAGCGGGTCATGGATATTTAAGGTAGTAGTACATAATACATGTATTGGTGGAGTTAAAGGGTGCCTATTACAGCTTGGGATAACAACAGAATTGACCAGCAAAAGGTCATTTTAAATGCCAAGGATTGTAGGAGATCTGAGTATTACATGTAGGCGCAACGATGTTGGATAATACTTTAGCACCAATCATCATTAGTTGCACTTAAAATGACTTGACAAAAAAAAATTTATGATAACAAAACTAATAATAATTATTAAAACTAAAGGACGGGTTATTTTGGTTGTAGTAATCTGACCATCATACCTGCCATTAATGACCATAACAAGCATAAGGAAAAAGACCAAAAAGGGATCAGCTTCCAAGAGGTACAAATCCCAAATGGCTCTTAACACCTCAGATTCACAAGCTACCACAAATAGGCTTCTTAGCTTAAAAATCAAGAAAATTGACAAAATAGATTTGGATATGTTGTACAGTAGATAAAAATTTTCAGACTAGTGTTTTTTTACATTCCTTTGTCTTATAGACATTATCATAATCTGAAACAATGGAAAGTAAAAGTCAACTTGTTTGAAAATTTTTTATCCAAGGACAACATATGACACACACAAAATTAATAAATCTAAAGCACAAACATGTACAGCACAGGTGACTGTTTGATAACATGTTATTTTGATTTTGTCAAATCGGGGTTACATTTCCAGAAATAACATTTGGCAAAGAATGTTTCAGCATGGTTCTCCTTTATACATGTAGCTGGCAACAAGCAATGAATTATTTTTGCCTCATCTCAACAGCTCAGTCATTAACAAATAAGCTGTTTAACAACATTCTTTGCTCATGATTTTTTTAACAATTCTCGTAATCCCACAGATCTAGGCTAGCCTAACAAAAGTCAACTGAGATAACCATTGAAAATTCAAATCCTACTTAATTAATGTTGTATTTAATATAAAATGCTTTTTCTAACTTACCCATCGTTGACAATACATGTCAGGCCAGAGTTTCTTCGATTCCAAAAAGGAACACAACCCTGGGTCATGGTATTGTAAGAGAAGTCGGAAGAGATGAAATGGCTTTCCATCGCGTACACAATTTCTGCAATAGACAAAATTATGATAAGTCACCACTTTTAGCACTTATGATAAAAATAATATCATTCTTAAAACTTACCAGAAATATTTGGGCTTTAAAAGAAAGAAAAGAAGAAGGGCTTCTTTTAGGACACTACAGACAGATTATGTCCAGAAATCCACGTATTATTAGTAGCACACCAATAGACCATTTTACAGTTGTAGCTAAGTTATCTGGCCTAACAATGGACGTGAGGCTGCCGGTAACACTGTTTTGAAGCAAACCTTTTTGCTACTTCAGTTAACATAATGAGATGCAGTGAGGTCTGTGTCAATACAAGGTCACCGACAGCCTTGCAGCCATTCATAGGCCAGGTCACTGAGACTGGAAGTGCAATCTTTGGTTTTAGTTTGTTGATTCTCCACTGTCCTCTATGAGATTTTTCTTAAACAATTCTATTTTCTCCTCTCACAAAGAATCAACAAAATGACTTAGTTTGCTTTCTATCCAATTATAAAAATTTCAAGAATCTGTTAGTTATGACAATATACAACCATTAAAAAGGCAATAGTTACCACTGTTGACTACCATTTTCCACATTTTTCCTTGTTCGAAAAATAAATATCCAGGTGACAGTATTTTGTCCCTTGATTTCTCTACAACAATGTCTAATAAAACATTGTTATTGAACATGAATCTGAGTTTGGCTATACTTTGCAAGTTCTTCTGGGCAATGAATCAATCTTGCAAGTGAAAGCTAAAGTGGAACATGGCCACTACATCAGGGCTACATCTCTCAGTTTTTATGCAGGTAGTGATTGTTTTTCAGCAGTCCTGAGCAGTTTTGAAGCAGAACTTTTTATGTGTTTCTTCACCCTATTGATTTCATCAGTGATGTTGGATGCCTGCAATGGGAGATCATTGCTGGGTTGTAATGAGGGCTGTATTCTATTGTTCCTGGACTTAGTGGAAGCCCCTGGATATGCCAGGCACCCTCCTTCCACTTGAGTGAAGTGGTCAAACAGAACAATCAAGGTGTCTGTAAAATCAGCCTCAGCTGATTCCACTTGTTTCTACCTCGAATATTCTAACCGGATTATGTTGTTCCCTGTTACTCACCTAGGTATATATTTATAAAGCAAAGCATAAAAGCAATTGTAGACATCATTCATGGGTAGCTCCAAGCTCATGAAAGGTGCAAGAACCTCTGTCAAACCACTGGTAGAATGGTATTTTTCATTACGAGATTTGCAATAAAAGGTTATGATGCCTTCCATGTCTCTAGCAACCTCTTCTGCTTCATCTTCTGGTAGCCGAAGCTTTGCTATAAAGAGAATAAATAAACCACAGGCATTAGAAAGGGGTTAACTAGAATTAATTATTACAAAGTTGCAATAGCAAATAATTAACAATAAGAGGAACAATTATTGTTTTATAAATTTATGCTGTAAATTCAAATGGTTGAGCACTAGTGCTTTACTACTGGGCACTTAACCCTTTCAGCCCCGTGGGGTTCCCCGTTGATGAGTAAAAGGGTCTGGCGTTAGACAGAGTAAAATCTATAAGTGGCACTATTGGGAGTTAAAGGGTTAATGGGGACATAGTTTTTGAGTGAATCTAGCTGTTGTTAACCCTGTCAGCCCAGTGGGGTTCCCCGTTGACAAGTAAAATCGTCTGGCGTTAGACAGAGTAAAATCTATAAGTGGCACTATTGGGAGTGAAAGGGTTAACCATAGGGAAAATGGAGTACCTACAGAAAAACTCTAAAAAACAGAGTCGAGAACCAACAAACTCAATTCACATATTTACGTTGCCATATCCAGAATTCCAACTTAGTTCAGACTGGTGGAAGGTAAAAGGTTTCGGCCCTACTGCCCCTAAAAGGGAGTGTGCAATGCATCTTGACAGAAAGTGAGAACCATGTAGGGGACTTAATGTGTGCTTCCTTGGAAAGTTTGAAATCTAGTCTCTTGGAAATGCTAATTAGTTTTGGCATTTTAACAAAAGGTCTTGTTTTCCTAAAACAGTCCAAACAATGACTTGATCAGACTATACTCTACCTAATTTGTGAATCAGAGACCCCTTGGAAGGAAATTGGAGAGTAAAATTCAGCTGTAGAACATATTACGTTAAGAAGCCACAATATATTTGTGTAATTATGTTGTTAGGTAAGTGACCTGCAATGATTTTGACAGAATGGTACAATTAATTTTATTGTTAATTTAAGATTTAGTGAAATAAATACGTTTTTGAACAAGCAAAAATCATAATGGTGAATCTAAGATGAACAAAGAGCTTTGTAACTGTTAACATTAATTATGGATAAGCTCAATGATCATAAAAACATCGACTCTACCCATAACCAACACCTCTATGGCTCAAAGACGGTTACTATAGACCATAAGATAACGAAAATTTAGATGACAACTAACTCGATAATAACAACTGATTTTCCTCGATTAAAATTAACCAAATCAACGCGTCCTTAATTTTTTTCGTCTCGTACTATAAACGTGCCCAAACATCACCTCAGATCTCTTTTACCAGATTAATGAAAATGAACTGTACGACTAATCCAAACTCACTAGCTTGTTTGCGGCAGTCATCGCGAATGCAGTCTTGCTCTTGAAGATCAAGCAAACCATCCCAACTCGATAAGGCATCAGGCTTTCCCACGACGTTAAGACAAACCTTCAAAAAGACAGTCGATTAACACTTACAAATTAACTTATTAAGTTATCTTAAGATCAATCTTAACAAATCTGATTTCGTTTAACGAGCTTTACCTTCCACACATCTGCTCTATTTTCTGCTGGAATTTTGCGTCCCCGACAAAGCTCACGCAATCTGTCAACGTCTTTCTGCTTTGACAATGCTAATACTAAATCTGTGTGCCTAAAAGAAATCATATATGAAACACACGTATTTTTAAAAGCCCTAGGATCACTCATGACGACAATTCACGGCTTGCATATGCCTGTAATGAAAATATTTTGATAATTTTACCACCCAACATCGTCAAGTCCACCACCTTCCGCCATTTTGGAAACGTCATCATTGTTCACTTTCCCATGATTCTCCCCCCAAGTTGCCAAGGATTATTGCCAAGTGATTATTGCGGGATTTTTTGCGGGTTGATCTTGCGGGACAAAATAAACACGGGACCTGCGGGGTGCCTAAAGTATTTTGTGTTTATCAGGGGCATTTAGCTCGACAATATCCGAGAGCCATATTGGTTGTAAGAGGGCTGGAAAATTAGGAGATTTGTTTTGTTCGAACATTTTGTCTCGACCGCGTATTACGCCAGAGTGAGCAAGGAATAATTATTTTCGCTCAGAAAGGAGTCTGACACAACTTTTGGCGTCTGAAGGAGTTCCTGGCTAATTCAGAGAAAACCCAATTTTGTTGGGATACCGGGAGAAGAAAGATTCATTTGGGACACTACGAAAACTGGAAAGTTTGGCGGATCTTCTCTACTTTCTTGCTGCAGCTAAATCGAGCATTTGAATGGTCTCATGTGATTTTGAATGATACAAGCGATGTTTCGAGAAGTGAAAGAATAGAATGAATTCCACTCGTGTCCATTGCCTCAAGGCGACAGTGCAGAAAGGTTAGGGTACCGGTTTGTTGTGTTTTGTCTACTTTCAAACTCCAAAAATTATCACTCGTCGTAATCAGGAACATACTTCTCTTGAATAAAGTGTGAATATGTGATCCGTTGAGGGTGATTCACTATCACTTTGCGAACACAGGTGACGTGAAGCTTGCAGGAGTCCTTAGCATTTCCTAGGGTTAGAATTTATTTCGCCCCACTTCAAAACTAAAACAGAGTGCATGCAGGGTTTGGAATTTCAATTGCATGTTAGGAGCGTGTCTGTTTTATATGCTTGCATATTCCAATGAAGATGACCCGTTATGCATTAATGATTGAGCTACAAGTCGAAAAAGTCACGAGCCTTTGGTTCTTTTTTTACAAACCGTCGATCTGTTGTCTTTCAGGGTGACCCCATCGCCAGGGTTTCATCATGGATGTAGCTGAGAATCAAGAAGGTAAGAGAAAATTGTTATTTAACAGTATCGTTCTTCGATGATTACTGACGTGCATTTTTTGCGACTTTTTATCACCGTTTGAATTGATTAAGAGTAAATACCAATTACCTCTTTGTTGACAATATCTCTGCGTTCTCTCATTCGCTGGTTTTCAATTTGTTTTCATTTTCTAGGAGATAACTTGTCTCATTTCGATTCTCGAACCACTACATTTGGTCGTTCATGTTATCGATTATCTTAACTTCTTGATCTGAATTTAATGCATCGAATTTGTATATGTTTGTACATTAAAAACATCCCCTTTTGTCAACGTAATTGTCATCACTCGACAAAAGCAAACTATTTCTTTCAGCTCGTTTTCGTGTTTTGTTAATAAACACTTTGACGTCTCAAAATACCAATTAATACTTCTTTTAATCGCTCGTGTATCGATTTTTTTCTGCAAAAATTGACTGCTTTTTTTTTTTTCACGTCATTAAATCTAAAATTCCTAAAATGATTGACTCGAGGGTAAGTTCATAGACATTTATTTTGATTTTTTTTGTTGGCTTTGTGAAATGACCTGATATTAGGATACAGGAAATTTGAATTTTTTTTTCGAAAAGACTTTTTCCTGTTCCCATGGTAATAAATAATATATTATTTGCTGTCATGTTCTGGCTAATTTAACAGTTTTTCCCCTTTTGTTGACTGTGATTTATAATGTATGGTACCTGGTAGTTTGCGCTTTGCATAGACCTCTGTCATTTTTTCTGCCTAAGTTTGTTAATTTGTTCTATTCTATTTAGAGTTCAATAACGTAGCAAATAAATGGTTGGTTTGTCGTGGAGGAAAAAAATCATACCTTGAATGCTATTTCCACAGACAACTTTGTGTGCGATTTTTTCAACATTCTTCTGCACCTGCACATTACAAAAAAGTTGCATATTCCGTGTGCTTTGTTATTCTTAAATTGTAGCATTTTGAATGTGGTTAAAATGTAATATAGATTTACCTGTGGCATACATATCACCTTGACTATCCTAGTGACAATAATGTTGTTACTGGAAAATCACAGTCTGGTGACCAGGAAGTCACACCTTCAAATTGTGCCTTATTGGCAATGAAAAATCACACAAAAAAATGGATTAATTACATGGAAGAAAACAGTGGTAAATGCTGCAGCAGGGTTGGTGCAGTGGTGAGAGCACTGACTCCTTCCACCAATGTGGTCCGGGATCGATTCCCATATTCGACGCCATATGTGGGATGAGTTTGTTGGTTCTCTACTTTGCTCTGAGATGTTTTTCTCCAGGTAGTCTGGTTTTTTCCTCTCCTCAAAAACCAACTTTTGATTTGGTTTGTTCAGATTTCAGTTGATTAGTAGATTGATTGATTAGTAGAACACTCATGCTCGGCTAAATAACCTTGAGACTTAAATAAAGTGATTATTATAATTATTATGTATTATTGTTATTATTATTATTATTATTATTTTTATTATTATTACCATCAGTCTTACAGAATTAACTGTATTTGGCCTGGAGATGCCATAAGTTAACGGGTTTCAAGCTTGAATTTGACTAGGGTACAGGCTTTTTGATTGTCTCTTGTGTTTGCAAGTATTATATTTTTTATGCGTTTACCATTAAATTCCATTTTTTTAGGCCAGCACCTGATTCAACACTGTGTTATAATCCAACGAGATGAGAAAGGTTATGGCCTGACTGTTACTGGAGATAATCCAGTTTATGTGCAGTCTGTAAAAGAAGGTCTGTAAGTCTATTCTTTCTTGGGTGTTATTGCAAGGATCAAGTCTGTTACTTCTATTTTTTTGTTTGCTAGTGTGCAGTGCAGGGTAATTGCATTCGTTTGACTATCCAGGCTAGAAATGACTAGTTGTTGTGTATTTAGGAGGAGCACGGGAAGAAGGGAACAATGAAACATATTCTCGTACATGTATGTTTGTCTTAGAGCTAGTTTTATGGCAAGCACTCGTTTAACTGATTTATTAAGAGGATAGAATGTAATAGTTGTAAGGTGGCTAGCCGCACCAGATAACACACTATTCAGTAGAGCACTTGACTGCTGTTTATTCTGCTTTTCTCTTGGGTAGTGATTTACCTGTTGGATAGGGTGGTTGAATGTTCAACAACTATGATGACTATACAAAGTACTTATTTAGTTTAGACATATAAATCTCTGACATGACTCATCAGTTGACCAAACACATTATGGTTCTGGCTACCAAACGATAGTTTTTACAAAATCATTTCTAATTTCCCTTTGTTGGCTATACTCGCCTGACCCTCAATAACTCCAGGCATCCCCGGGGTCTAAATTTGGGTTAATTGGCCTGCTGTTAAACTATTATAATCAAGAGGAGCAGGCCTTGCTCAGTTGGTTAGTGCGCGGTTTTTGGAGCAAGAGGTCCCCCGGTTTGATTCTTGGTGACTTCAACTTTTGTTTTGACTTTCTTCTGATCCGTCTAGCTATAGCTTTAAATACTCTTAAAACGGAGCACTGACAGAGGGAGGGGGGTTAAGGGCACACTGTTGGCTTCCTCCATTGATACCAGTTTCGTAACTGAAGGAACTACCGACGTTAAATAAAGCGCCTTTAAGAGGAAAATATCTGATTCCATCAAAGAATTTGAGTGTATTTACTGTCTCTGAAAGGTCTGAGTAAAGGGAAAGGGAATATGCTAAGTTGCAAAGGAGGTTTTTAGATCCATGCATTATCAGAACTGTTACTATTTATTTATTCTTAATTGAAGAAATGCTAAATGGATTGCAAACACTAGTCTTTTTGTCTCAAGGTCAACTTCATTACAAAATTCTTCCCTTTTGCCATGTAGTATAATAATTATTCTACAGTGGTAAATGTTAGGCTTAAATTGGGAGCAAAACTGACCATGTCCACACAGAGCTGAATTTACAATTAAATACCGTCATTCATGCATCAGTTAAAAGAAAAGTAGTGCACAGATTTCCCATGTGGTCCTTGACTTTTAAACTACATGCACGTGTATCTGACATATGTTAAAATATGCAAAGGGAGAGATACCAATGGCGTTTGAATATGCAGTGCCTGGAAGCCAGCAACTCCATAGATTTTGAAGAGGCTAATAGTGTGAAAGTCAAAACAAAGTTATAGCTGAAATCCATGTAGAAGGCTTTGAGACGACATATCTCACTCTTTCTTTTTTCAGGGGGAGCAGCTCATCGTACTGGTGTTCAAGTTGGCGATAAGATTATAAAGGTGGCAATCTTATTTTCTTGTGTTTTTATTGTAAATTACCTCTATTGTTTTGTTTTTGGAATTTTGTCAGTATGGTGAGGGTCTTATGGCAGAAATAGGGGTTGAGAACAGTTCACCTGTCCATGCTGATCACAGGATGTTCTATTGCAAACAAAAATGTTATCAGTAAATATCAATTCACCCTACTTCTAAAGTTTCTTCTCTCTTCTTTAATGAGTAACCAAGAAATTACAAATCAGTTTGAATCAAAATTACTCTAACCTGAAGTTAACTGTTGCTACATGTATATGTAACATCATTCTCATATTTAGGTCAATGGGACCCTTGTGACACACTACAACCATGCGGAAGTTGTTGACCTTATTAAGTGTAAGTGTCAAGTGAAAGATATAAAGTTGTCATCATAATAATAATTATAATAATTATTATTGTTGTCATCATTATCATTACTAATACCCCACTAGGCATCAGCATGCAGGGGTTGAAATTGGGACCAATACAGTCACATTTGCAACTGAATTTTTTCCCTTTGCAACTAAAATATCTGGAGAAGTCACAAATTTGCTACTTGTTTTCACCTTTGCTCTTTGAAAACAAAAGGGTTAGCAGTTGCCATTAAATTGTTGCTACTTTTGCTAAAAAAATAAAAAAAGGACAAAATTATTTTGTTTCTCGCCATGAATTTTCTTTCAATCTGAAGCGTAATTCAGCTGCGATGTTACGTGCACAAATCCATTCCTTTAATAGCATTCACCATTTTCAGCGGTTTCTTTACACACAAGTATTGTGGGCTCATATTTTGTTTGGCTAAACCGCTTACAACACAGTGCAGCGTGATGATTTTGCGACTAAACTCTGCAAAAGTGCAACTTCATTTCTGTATCTTGTCACGAAGTTGCGACTGGACTTTTTTGTTAATTTTAAGCCCTGGCTTGCTATCTTTGTTGTCTTTATCATTTTCATAAACATTGTCATCATCATCAGCAAAGTTGTTATCATCCTCATTAAAATAATTATCACCATCATTTTGCTTATATTTCGTTTGGAATAATTGTTGCACTGGGACAAGTACAAGTTACACTTTCTCAGTGATTTAATCCTTTCACTCCCAAGGGGTTCCCCATTGACGAGTAAAGTAGTTTGATGTTAGACAGAGTAAAATCTGTAAGTCTCAGTGGCTCTTAAGTACGGGAGTTAAAGGGTTAAACATTTTTAAGAATTTGTATTTTTTCCCCTAGCTGGTTCTTACGTTGCATTGACCCTTCTTGGAAAACCTCCAGCTCATCTTCAAGGTAAGAATATTTACCTTGTTCTGCTCTGGCCATTCGTGGTTTGCATCCACGTGATGAGATGGCCATGTTGGTGAACAAAACAATAGAAAATGACCCCTTTAAGTTTTGCATACTAATAGAATATTCCCAAAAGACATTTTACTGCATTCTTCTGTACACCATCATGGCTGTTGTGACGTCAAATGCAAACCATCATTATGGACTCCTGCTGGAACTAACTTAAGTGCTCCTACATTTTGTATGCTGACTTAATAAGCTCTCCCCATACCCTTTTTTCTACCAGGATACCTACTGACATGATAGTCCAGAATCTCTTTTCAGTTGCTTTTATAAAAATATTGTTGCTTGGCATCCTCTTCACCATCTACCATCTTTTGAATCCATACCAGGTGATCTGTTGACGTAATTTGAAGGACTCAGCCGTATCCCACAACCGCGCGGGGGCTTAGATGTTGTTTCCAAACTCCCTGCAGTACCTTCCATCGCCAAAACTCAACAGATTATTCCGTGTCTACCACATTTCCTGTTACTGAATGAACATTCAAGTAGAAACGACGAGATCTAACCTCGCCTCTGCCATGTTGAATTCAAAAATAAGGCCGCGCGCGGTTGTAGGATACGGCACTAAAGTTTTTCTCCCCAGTCCTCCGAATTAGGTCACCAGATCACCTGGTAAGATTTCTATACACTGGATGCCATTTGTCTGCCCACATAAGAATGCAACAGCACTTTATTTGCAACCTCACAACTCAGATACAATGTTCATACCAACAAAAACTCTTAGAGTGGCTCGTTCTTTCTTTCTTTTTTTTTTTTTTTCGTCAACTCAACTTCATGAAGTACATGTACTGTATGACTTTACGTAGACTGACAAGAAATAGGGGGTGGGTGGGAAAGCTGTTGCTTATGGCAAGAAAAAGAAAACAGGATCACATGACCGAATGTGATATCTGATATCCTGATTTGGGCCCAGCCCCCCATTCTGTGTGTGAGAACTTCATTTCTTGCCTCTTTTGCAAGCTCAGCTGGCAAGAAAAACATGTCATTTCTATTGGTTTGTTCATGATTTTCTCTTTCATTGAGTGTTTCATGCATTCTCTTGTTATGTTTCTTTTAACCCATTTATCCCTATTTAAAGCGGCACCCATTAACAAGGAAAAATTATTATCTAGTGTTAAACAGAGCAAAATCTACAAGTCTTACCCTCAGGAGGGAATTGGTTAATTGATAAATTTTGTAATTCAGGTTTTTGTGTTTTCAGCTTATCAAGGACGTGTTTTGTGGATTTGACAATTTTTTATTTTTATTTTTTATTTTCTAAGGCTAAAAGATTGGATTGTGAGTTTTCAGTTCTGAATATGCATACATTTGTATTTGAAGAACACTCAAACTTTAAATCTCAGCCCCAAATTCTAATAATTTGGCAGTGTTACTCGTAAGCCAATCTAAAGGTCACTAAATAAGTGATAGATCTTGGAACCAGAAATTTGCAAAAGTGAAGTGAAGGCTGTCTGTGGCTTATCTGTGTTATTGTTATGATCCTGTGTCACCCAGCTATTCTTCCAGCATTAATTTCTGGTTTCATTTAACTGCATAGTCAGATCAAACAAAATTAATCTTTTGTACATGTACATGTACATAGTTCTAAGTGAAAGCAAAGAAATTGAAGCTCACTTGCCAAATAAATTACAATTTTAGCAACAGATGGATGTCCTATACCAACTCAATGACTTACATTGTAAGGCAAACCTCAAAAATGAAGTTTGAATTTATGTTTTACTTTTGCAGTTGAAAGGCGTGGATCAACATCACCACCACCTATGGTAAGATGCCTGGGGATATAGTAAAGCATGCCAAAATAAACAAAGTCCCCTGAAATGGGGTGTCAAAAAAGATGACAGTAATAATACATGTAAGTGATTCAAAGTCCAGGTGATAACAGATGAGTGGTAAACCCAAAGGTTACTTTAAATCAAAACAGTCTAAAAAGCCTCTCACAGCAGCCGAAAAAGAGCCTTGAGTAACGTTTCAATGTTTTGTATCATTAGTTGCCTAAAGATCCAGTGAAAGATGACAGGACAATGGCTGTTCAAAGAGTGCTTGACCAAGAAAGGCTGTTTTATAAGGTGAACAGTTTGAAACTGACTTCTTTATAGTACACTGAATAAAGGCAGCTGATGTAAAAATTAATAAATACACAATTCTGTAAACAGTTGTGTATAAGCTTCATCCTTTTTATCAGAATTTGGCTCCAAAAATCTGGGATGTTGCTTACATGTATCATTCTATGCAATTATCTCTTAGCGGGCATGAAATATTCCAAAAACCTTTGTTGTTGATCATTTTCTTTTATAAGATGTTGAGTGACTGGAGGAGATGTTGTTTTTGTTGGGACCTTGCCTTTAAGAATGAATTTCATTCTACTTGAAGGACTGAATTTGAACTGACATTGTTATCTCCATTACTCTGCAAATCTTCTGACAATGTCATCTATGACTGTAATTTCAACTGAGAACTTTCCACCAAGTTTAAGAAATTAGCAATTAAAAGTTGTCTCACTGCCTCATTTGTCATAATGTCATTTGTCAAAGATTGTGAAATTACAGCGTTGCAGCGAGTTTTTCTCCTATCATTGTCTTCAACCAATCTTAAAATAATAACACTTTCTGCGATTTGTGGATGTGCTTTTCTGGTGTCCACACTACTGAGAAATAAAATACCGTATTTACCCGTGTATAAGTCAATCCCATGTATAAGTCGACCCCCCATTTTTGATGGCAAAAAAAGCAATTTCTTAATTTCTTCGCTAAATGTTCATGGGATATTAATCTTGCATTCTTCGATTTCTGGAACTGTAGATTCACAAAAAATTAAGGGCCTCAAGCGCTTAATAGTTTTGTGGTTCAGCGGTTGTTGTATGTGCGAGCATTTTGTCCTTGAATTTCGAAAAAGTTCTCAGAAAATCGAACGTGTAAACCTCAAACTAACCTGTTTCGTTGTTCAAGGATAAAGGCCTTTAGAGGATAAGCACAACGTCACAGAAGCAGGAGTCAATCTTTGAAAATAACTTCAAAAACGATGCGAAATGTGCAAGGTTTAATTGGTGCTTGACTTATAATTTCTCACATGGCAAACGAAACAAAACTAATAAACCAAACAATACAAAGTTTGCAAAAGCATTTAAATCATCCAGGTTTGTATAAAGAATAAAAAACAATCATTACCAACCAGCCTTTTCAGGCAACATGAGTGACGATCATGCTTGCACACAAACACGAGGAATTGTGCCAGGTTACTAAGCCGTTGAAGGATCGCGTTTTATTTGAAGAAACAAGAATGTTTTTTAGAGCTTTCCACCTTTGGAAAACTAAAATTTCCAGTGTCTATTTCATATTTGTGCTTTTGAGTATCTTCAATAAACTCAACCCGCATATGACGCCAAGTCTGAGAATTGAACCTGGGCCACATTTGGTGGGAGGTAGATGCTCTCACCACTAGAAAGAAAAGAACACTGGAAAGTTAAAAAAAAGAATTTTTAGGGGTTCCAGCTTTTCAATAATTGTTACTTTTTATGACTGTGCAATATATATATTTATAGAGAACAAAAGAGGAGTACATAAGAAAGCCTTCTGAAAAGTTGCAAAAAGAGGCAAGTATTTATTACCATTTCAAGGCTTTTCTAATTAACAAATCAAAAGTTGTTCAGCATTGTCTGTACTCCTATCGACAACGATTTGTGTTGCAGTGATTTTGCTTTGGCTTCCTCACCTCTTTTTTCCTTATTTACTTTTCAACTTGTATTCCTCCATTGGTTGCAGTGTTGTATAAGCCACTCTGTACTTTTAAGCTAATAATCTATGCATGGCATAGCTTGCCACAATACTGTGGATACACAAAAAAATCAGGGTCTCGAGTGCTTAATAGTTTTGTGATTCAGCAGTTGTTGTATATGCAGGCATTTTGTCCTTGACCTTCGAAAAAGTTCTCAGAAAATTGAACATGAAAACCTCAAACTAACCTGTTTCGTTGTTCAGGGATGAAGGGCTTTAGAGGATAAGCACCACATCACTGAAGCTGGAGTCAATCTTTGAAAATGAATTCAAAAACAATGCAAAATGTGCAAGGTTTAATTGACGGTCTTGTAATATCTCACATGACAAACAAAACAAAAAACTCAACCCAAACACTACAAAGTTTGCAAAAGCATTTAAATCAGCCAGGTTTAATTTGTGTAAAGAATAAAAAACAATCGTTACCAACCAGCATTTTCAGGCAACGTGAGTGACGATGCTTGCACACAAACAGGAGCTATTGTGCCAGGTTACTAAGCAGTTGAATGTTTTATTTGAAGAAACAGAATTGCCTTTTTGAGCTTTCCGCCTTTGGTAACCAAAACTTTCCAGTGTCTATTTCATATTTGTGCTAGTAAGTATCTTCATCATTTAGAGTTGGACAAATCCTTTTTCATTTCAAGTGGAAGTGCTGCCTTTCATTTTGACGTATTTTGTCGCTAGGCGAAAAGCTGACCTTTTCCACTGCATTCGTTATGCCCAAGACAACATTATTATGTTAATTTTGAATAAGTTATTTACAATGTAGCTGGAACTTGGCTCTAAATCTTTGACCCGTGTTTCAGTCGAGGGCAATTTTTGGAGCTTGTAAGTTTGATTCCAAAAGTAACCCAAAACCCTCAATTTGGCTAACCCTAGGCCTAAAAACCAACCTTAGGCCTAGGGTTAGCCAAATTGAGGGTTAGGTTTACTTTCCAAAAGGTAAAACAACGAACTGCAATGAGTGACCTGTGTTTTAGGGTTAGGGTTAAACAACTGCGTCCTGCTTTCCTTACCAAAACATCTTTTTTTTTTTTCAGCTTGCAGAATCAACCACTCGGATCAGAGTTGCTGAGGCACAATTGAATGCTTTGATTCAAACTCAGGCAATTTGAATTTTATCTTTATTTTTTTAACTGAAATAATCTTGTTGTTCTTCAATGGTCTGTACCACCACAACTGTTTTTGACATTGTGTATGACATCAGTATTCTTGGTTTAGCAATTGTATCATTGGAGCTAGTTATTAATTTTTAAGAGTTTTGGTAATTTCTGCATTGCAAAGAGGTTTGTGACTATTGGACCCACACCTTTCATTTGCTTGGTGATAAATTGAAATGGCAACCGGTTTGCTGGACAGGTCTTCTTTACTTGAGGACATCACTGACAATCCAGGGTTGATCCAAATCAAAACTTTTGGCTTCAAATGTTACGTAGGTTTCTTCATCCCTTTCTCCCTTAATGGGGTTTCCCCTTGATGGGTTAAATTGTCTGTGGCATTAGACTGAAAAAATGGGTGACACTCTTTCGAGGGAAAGGTTAAAGGGGCCATGTCACACAAAATATATATAATTTCATGACACCCAAAATGAAAAAAAGTAGAAAGAAACATTGCAATAACCACATCAAACCGTTAAGCAACATGAAAGAAATACAACAAAAAGAAAGAGAAGAATGGATGGACACAAATGAACAAGATTGAAATTGATTGCATTTGGGTAATCTTGAAAAAATGTCAGCCCAGTGTTTTCCAAGTTTATGGCAAATCGCCTGGATAAAGGCTATGTTTGCTCAAAATCATCTTGTTGGTGATGTAACAATAAGTTTATCAGTAAAGGAATTGCACATTAACGTTTTTAAGTTTAAAGATTTCCCCTTAAGTAGCCCCTTTAAGCAAAAAAGGAGGGGTGTTACAGTTGTAGGTGTACTTTTGAATAACATCTAGAATTAATTCATTAATCTAATTTGCTTTTTTTTTCGTTTTCGTTTTGTTTTAAAATGTAGCCTTCTTCTGAGCTTTCCAACAATGGGCCCTTCTCTGCTCCCCCTGGTAAAACTGTAGCTCCAGTATGGCAGACAGTTACTCAGATACCAAACAGGTGTCACTCAGTACCAGCTGAAGACAACTTGAGTCCGCAGTTCGAACAGGATCCTGTTGCACTTTATGACAACTACATCCCTCCTGCTTTTGTATCCCCTGGTGAGATTCCAGACCAAGGAGGGCAAAGGTCGTCAACGCCACCTCTGCCCCCAGAGAGAAAGTTCCTTCAAGCAGGGGAGCAGCTTGAGGTAAAAATGCTTTTTTGTCTTATGCACAGAGTCCTTTACTTTTCAAATCTATTATTGATTTGAGGTTTTCAAACAGTGGGTTCTTACTGAAACTCTTGTGGTGTTGGTTTTCCATGTGCAATATAGCACTGTACTGGAAACAAATTTCAAAAATAGAATGAATCAAAAATTAGTTCTAGCCAAGAGAAGAACATTTTGTTACACTGGCATGTTGTAGATAATTTTTCGTTTCAGTTAGTTGTATTTTGAACTAGGTAAATTTTTAAACTGGACCTGTAATATTTTTTAAACTAGGTAATTTTTTTTAAACAAGACGCCTATAAGGGCGTATCCGTGGGATGCACAAACAGTTAACACAAATTGTCCAGTTACAGTGAACTACAACCACGGGTAAAGTTCGAAAAATGGGGAGAGATTACCAGAAAGATATAGCTATAATTTAACTAGAAGTTATTTGTTGTAAAAACAGAAAGAGGTTAATGCTACTAAATTATCCAGTGTAAACAACGAGGCCCTATTAGGGGTTTATCAGGAATACAGGAGATTTAGGTAAAAAACTTATAGGGATATGGGATATTTGGGGGGGGGGGGGATTAACGGGATGCAGGATATTTAAAAAACCGAAATGGTATTATAGTGATACAAACCACAGACGCATAGCCTGATAAAGATACAGATATTTCACTATATTTTGGGGGTATACACATTCAATTTATTAGGCACCAGTGGCTCCATCCCATTCCAGACAAGGCTCCAGTCCAGCTGCTTTCTTTCGTCCTGCACCAAATGGTGTGCAATCAGACAAGACTTTCCCTGTCAGAGAAAATGGCAAGAAAAAAAGCAAGGATGATTCCACAGGAATATATTTAGGCTCTCCTGCAAGAACACGGAAAAAGATATTGGTAAGAAGAATGGTTTTCAAGTTGTTTAACCCTTTCACTCCCGAGAGTGCCACTTACAGATTTTACTCTGTCTAACGCCAGACGATTTTACTCTGTCTAACGCCAGACGATTTTACTCGTCAACGGGGAACCCTACGGGGGTGAAAGGGTAAAGTAAGGGCAGTGATGCATGATGTTGCTGATGTCAGTGTGATGGTGGTAGTGGTGCTGAGAAATGTCTTTGTTTAAACAGCTGTAGGTAGAGCTGTACATGTAGGTCAGCGTTAGGGCACGGTTAAATGGATGTGTGCTATTTTTTTGTGATATGCATGTATTTTTCACTATGATGATGATGATGATGATGATGGTGGCAGCGGCGGACTGACATTTAGGATAATCCAGGTTTCAGTTGACTTGTGATATCTTGCAATTTTTGTTGGACAGCTTCTCTAGTTGGACTTTTCTCTCGTTTTCCTGAAATCAGCTGAGTGTTTGCACCAAAAAATTAAGGTTCAAGCCTTCTTAATCCTCCTGCACTTGTTGGTCTCTGTTGTGGTTGTTTTGGGAGTGATTGTTTTAGTCTCTCCCAATTCTGTACATATTCTTTACAACGTCTTACTGTAGTTGATAAGAAAAGGGTATGCCTTACAGTAGTTATTTGTCTTGCATTTGGTTTATTTATTTCCCTTTTATGTTTGTTTGAGTTCTTTATTTTCTGAGCAATGTTGGAGAGGTGTTTTAATGGATCTGTGCTTAAAAAACAAAAAAAACAGCAACAATAAAAAATCTGGGAAAAAAACAAGATTGTTGAAGATCACATTGATGAAGATCATGGTATTGACCTCACCTTGAAACCAACAGATTTGCTGTTGGTAACCTTTCTGTAAATTGTAGTTGAAAGCACTGATTAGTTGCCCTTTTATTGCATAGACATCATCTCTTCCTAAGGCTTGGATTCCACATAGTCACGAGAAACAAGCTATACAGTTGGGTGCTCTCAGTGGCAAAGGCAATATTTACAACAATGGCTCGCCCCCTCCAACACCTACGTCTGTATTTGAGCCAGTGGAGAAGAGAAGCCGTGATGACCCTGTTGAAGCATCCACTGATGGAGATGATGTCTCACAGTCTTCTTCCATTGTCAATAACAAGGGTGTAGTTATGCAGCATTGCCAGTCTACTAATTCCATCATGTCTATGGAAGATGATGACTTTGCTTCTGATGATGAAAAGGTGTGTGCGTATAAACTAAGGCCATTAATGTTACAGCAAGGATCTCAAAAGTGTGTTCATGTCTATACAAGACTTTCTCATCAGAAGCCTAAGATGGACTGTCTTGGCCTCCGATTGGATTGTGAAACCTCCTACCAACACTTGTGCTGTGTATAACCATAGTTCAAGAAATGATAACTTGAAACATTGTGATTGTTTATGTTATAGTGTTTAATTATATCTTAATGATATGTAATGTCTCGTTAATGAGAATTATTGAATGGCCATTTGAAGTTAATTAATATTGGTAACACATTTTGAATCTTTTTTGTAACCCCGTGCATAAGTCTTTTCAAAAAATTGAGCCCGGGTTGGGTGTGGCCAGTGAATCACCTTTATCTTGATCTCCTTTATCAGCTGATAAGGGGACTTGTTTTAGCAGTTGCAAACTTATTTTTTGTGGTTCTTTGCTGTGTGTTTTCTCAATAAAATTACAAAGACCTAAAGAATGTTTTCACGCTTAAAATACAAAAGTGACATTCACTCTTAGCCCAAAAAGGAAAGTTCAGTTAAGTTTATGTGCTTCATGCTATTCTTGTTTGTTGTACTCAATAGATAGATGACCATGGCCCATTCAATAGTTTAGATATGCTGAAAAATAAACCAGGTACAGTAAGTTTAAAACAAATTATTGCAATTCGGTTTTCATTTTGATGGCGTTGGTTTTGAATGAAAGAAGTGTATATTTCAGTTTACAGTGTCCCCAATTACGCTGTAGTGCTCCAGTGCCAGAACGACTAGACACTTAAATAAAGTTCCTTTCCTTTCCTTTTATATCTGAGGTGCAGGTTATAGATGAAATAAATGAAAGACATCCTCACACTTAACTGGACAAGCGATTGTCACTTTATGCGCCGATCAAATCAAAACTTCAACATCCCCCCCCCCTCCCCCCGGGCAAACCCCGGCATTTGACCATCTTCTGTTCCCAGGGAGTGGGGAATTTTTCCTTTGCCTGTGTGGGGTGGGGAAAATTGAAGCGGAAGTGTAAGGTTTCAAATGATTTTTTTGTTCTGGCGCCGAAGTCGCTAACAGCTATAAAACACGTGTTTGGACAAGACGGAAGAGTTTAAAGGAAGAGATGTAGCACTTGTGAGCGATTGGCTTACAAAAAAGGTCTTCAAAAGGTCTTTATTAAAGACAGGAGGAGCCGATGACGATTGTTCTTTAGTAGGGTATGACAGACAAATCCGATGATAGGTAGGGCATTTGAACACCATTTTGGCTCGGGGGGCGGGAATTTGAATGATCCAATCTTCAAAAGTTCAAATGCCCGGGCTTTGTTTGGGGGGGGGGGGGGGGTGATGTTGAAGTTTCGAGTTGATCGGCGCATTATAGACACATGGGAACACATGAGGCCAACAAACTGACCTACTCTCAACTGAGCGGCTTCATATTGTAGGCGGTAGAAATTGCACAGACTTCATAGAGGTGATGTTTTCAAATCATGTTGAAACCACTTGAAATTTTCAGGTGTCTATAAAATGACAGTTGCTGAAATTGTCCAGCTAAGTTGGTTGTTTTGTGACGTCTGTTCCCTCGCTGGAAGCCATAACTCTCATGGTGTGCGTGTGCTACTACATCTGAATTTCAAAGATGGTTACTGAAACTATTGAATGAGGCTTGTCAGTGCAAGATGTGGTACATGTACCCTATCCTATATGGATTGAAAAGTGTATCATATACCAGAACTTTAGTATTTTAAAGGATAATGATATTGTTTAATTCATTTAAAATTATTGCAGAGAGGTTTCTAAACAAGGCAAAGTTTTAAAACTTCTTGTCAGTCATTTTGGTACACTCCACACATTTTGTGATCATAGTAATATCTTTTACAAGTAGAGTGATGGTGGATAGTGGAGTGATATTCAATTTGTATGTTAAAGAAAAGAAAAAGGAATACAAAGTTAGGATAACAAATGTTTGAGAAATCATTCAGTTAAATTTTGTACCTGGAGAAGTAAATATATTTGGTCCAATCCACAGCTTACAGAGAGCAATAATCTTATTATTATTTAAATGTAAGGAACTACTGACGTTAAATAAATTGACTTTACTTTACCTCTGTGAGCTTAATTGAGCCTCCTGTGACTTTGTAAACCTGGGGCCGGTTGCTCGAAGCCTGGTTAGCACTAACCGTTGGTTAAGAGATATCAAAAGCTATAGGTTTCCATGGTATTTATCGCTGGTTAGCGCTAACCATGCTTTGAGCAACCAGGGCCTGCTGTCAGTGATGGCTTAACTTGTTGGGCTGCAGAGGGGTTAGGATAACCTCATTATTGTTTTTGTTAAAACATATGAAATGTGACATTAAAAATGAAATTTTTTTTTGTTGTGATTTTAGCTCACCTTGCAGTTTTTCTTCATTACCTTATATCCAACAACGATCCAAGTAGTTTGGTAAGATCTCATAGATTTTGAGTAGTGCCACCACTGGAGTTAGATTTTAAGAATAATGTGAATTTTTCCTTTGGTTTTGTGTGGACTACAGGAATCAATTTTCTCATGTGCAGGTGCAACACACTCTCTCTTCCCTCTACGAATAATGCTTAAATTAGGGTTGGAATTGACTATCCTCATATTCGTCAACATTAAAAATTAATGGCCCAATGGCCTTCTTCGATAATAAATGTTAAGACAGCATAATCTAAATCCCAGGAGGTCACATTCTGTTCAATTTTTTTCTGATTAAGCCATTAAATTCTTTTTCAGTTCTTTTGGTTGGTAACAGATTCTTACAAGGAAGGAACCCCTAAGGAAATGAAGAAATGGTTTTATGAGATCTACTCTACATTTCTGGCTGATCATGCTGTATGTATCAAATTTCAATGAATTGTACCAGTGCAACGGGATGCATTAAATATGTACAAATGTGTGCTAACAGTTATTCTCACACACTGAATGTCATTTGTCTGCTGTGCACAACAATGCAACAGCACGTTATCGACAGCACATTGACGGAAATGGAATATCAAGGCAAAAAGCCCAGCTCATAGAGAAAACAAAGAAAAGAGCCTTCCTACACTTTCTGTCAAACAAAAGAGTTAATAAAACGGACCATTTCCGTCCAACTGGCTGAGGTGGGAGGGTGGGAAACCTGCTGCTCTGATGGCAAGATACAAAAACTGAATCACATGACTGGGAGTGAAAAACTGATACCCTGCCTCATACCAGGCCAGTTATTTTCTTACCTCTTTGGCAAGCTCAACTGGCAAGAAAAACATTAGATTTTACTCTGGCTGTCTTAAATCTTACTTGTTACAGAAGAACCTTTGGAAAATTAGGGGTTCTGAGGGCTATTGTAGAATGCAACTTAAAGCCCAATATCATTGTTTCAAGAACACAAAACACCAGTTGGCATCATTTTGGCAAAGGATGTCTTGTACAGTATACTACAGGCAGTCAAATCTATTTGAAGAGGAAGGCAGTTAGTTAACTCGTAAACAACACGAAGGAAATGTTTTGAGAACTTCTTGTGACAATAGCTGCATGTTTTGTTGCTTACAGCCACTCAAAGTTGTCTTGGATAAAGAAACCATTGTGCAGCCAATTGGTAAGTTTTTTTCCAACAGTATAACACAGGGGCAACCTTCACGGTCAAGGTAACCTTTTGCATTTTCTGTTTTGCTTTTTTCCCTTTTGCAGAGAAATGTCTTGGTTCTGAAGATAATCTAAAGGAAGTGTTTCAAAAAGCAAGGTAAAATAATGTAGATTAATAAGCTGTTATTTAAATTTAAGGATCCAACAGTATTTTGCTTACTCCCTTTCAACTTTGGCTTCTAACATAGGTGATGCAAGTGTCTTTGCAACATCTAGTTTCCCTGTATCAGCTTACACTCCTTCTCTGTGATAATGAGTTATATTGAAGCGTTTGCAGCTTTACATGTACATAATTATTGCTATACCATTGTACATGTAACTGACTATCTTTTATTAGTATCACCCAACTAGTGGACTAATGCAAATTCTGCATTTTGATTGCCTACACTACTAGAGGACTATTATTAATAGTCCACAAGGAGCGAAAAGCATGCATGATGCTTTCTTTCGTTTTATTTTCAAATAAATATTTCTCCAACTTGCATTTGTTTACTTTATTATTGCCTTTTCTGTCCAACTAGTTAGGTGATACTAAAACAATTAGACCCTTCGCCCTCAAGGGCTATTGACCCTTGCGGGCTACGGGTCTAATTGTTAATAATTGTTGTTCTTTGGTTTGTCATATCTTGGCCAGCTCTTTCTCAGTTTCTTTCAGACTCACACCAGTTCTTAATAATCCAGAAGTGAATCTTGATCATTATAATTCGTCCTCCTCCCCCTTCTCCTCATCATCATCATCATCATCATCATCATCATCATCATCATCAAGCAAAAGTTTTTAAGCGCCATTTCTGTAAGTTCAATGGTGCACTTACAATAATAGTGAAAACTGTGGTGCCAAAAATTGTTCTGTTACAATAAAATAATGCTGGCTATACCACAATGGTCAAATGTCATTCAAAACTTCTTGCCATGATTTGACAAATTAAACAAACTTGTTTTGAGTACATGTACTATGGCTGTTGCAACCAGCTCTTCAGTATCAGCAGGTTCTACGGAATACTCAAAATTGCATCTCAGTATTCTTGAAAGGATGTTAACGATAAGAACGCTGCTGCTGTCTGCTGGTATGTGTTGTGTTTTGGGGCTTATTGAAGTGGCATTTGTCACCTCCTGTTTGATATTTGCAGGATTGCCGCTGGTGTTGAAATAGCTGACCAATTAGCAGACTTCAGGAATAAAAGGGCACTTGGTCTTGGAAGTTTGTTTGGTGATCATCAGCTTAAAGGTATGTTCTTTCTTCTCTTGTGTATTTCCAGTATTAGAGTATCCATATCTTCACGTGGAAGGGGTTTTCTACTATTTTCCAAGCCCCCTCCTTCCCCAGCCTACAGATCTATACTACTGCTCTCATGACTGGAAAATCCTAGCACTCAGCTGTTAGTTACCATGCTTCAGGGGAGATGTGCACCAGTTAGGCACCAGTTAGAGTGAAGCTATATTTATATTGGAAAAAGGAAAGAGAGATGGGAAAAACTGCTAAATGATCCACACTCGGCCACAAGATAATTTTTTACAAAAATTATACATGTACTAGCCTTGTGCACGGTGTCGATATTCACACACTAATAGATCAATTTCAACAAATTAAAATTCAGTCCTAAACAAAAGGCATCAACTCGAGGCTCTGGGGAATAAACTCATACAAAGCCTTATATTTATTCCCCAGAGCCTCGAGATAATGCCTTTTGTTTAGGACTGAATTTTAATTTATCGAAATTGGTCTACTACTGGCAATACCCAACTTTTCTACATATTGTTCATTTAGTTTGTGCTAGCTATCATTTATTTAAAGGTTTTGAAGGTTTGGAGCCTTTCAAATTTTGTACTTTGTGTGAAAGAATTCAGGTATTGAGTAAAAGTTGTCACGTGCAAGGCAACCAAACTTTGTTCAATAAAGCAGAACAAGGTAATTGTTTTGTGCGTGTGCTTTTTACGGCTTTGTGATTTTCAAAACTGGAATTTTAACATGTATTTGAGGTTATGCACAAAAGAAATATAGGAATGATTAAAACAAAGGAAACCAAAAGGTTTAAAAATCATCGAAACGATTCAAACAAAACACACCAAACCATAGATCAAACCATTTGAACGCTAAGTGGAACAATCAATTTATTTTTGGCCTGATGGTTAAAAATTTAGTGCAAAAACTAGTAGTGTAATGCTAGTTCTGCCACTACAACTCAAAAAGTACTCATTGTCTGTGGATGAACATTTCCCAGGATATTATCCAACTAATTTGCACCGAAATTTTCAAGGTTCTTTGCCCATATTGTGAGAAAAAGAAAAAAATATTTCTACAAACATCACAATCGTGATCACTGCTGTTTTTTTTGCTGAAGTGAAGTGCAGCTTTTTTATTTTGTTCTTAATTGAAAACAAAGGTGTTTTGAAGCTTTCTTTTTACCAGCTTAATGGACATGAAATTTGCTTTCCGTTTCAGTTTTCAGATTATTACAGTTATCGTGTAATCTTAAAATCAAGCGCTTAATTTAGCGTTAGACATTAATTTTTGTAACAGCCTTGAACACCAACATCGTGCGCACAGCCTTTCACCCTTCTTGGCTGATTTTGTTTGTGAAATTAAATAATCAGTTTGCAGTGGTCAGTTTGACAATAGATCCCAGAGTTGTGTGAAAACTGCATTTATTTAATTTTGTAACAGATGATTACATGGACAAGGGAAAGGAACTTCAAGTTGTGGAACAGACTTTGATGCCACACTTGGAAAGTGTATTGTGAGTTTTCATAAAAGCCCAATCTTTGTTGGTGTCATCAGTCTTTATTCATTGCATTATCATAAATTCCTCACAAAATATGGGTGTGTGAAGGCAGGTACAAAAGTCTGACCAGTTGAACTCGAATCGCTCACCTCGGATCGAGCAAAAAACGGTTTTGTAAGCCAAAAATCTTTGACATTTGCCCCCGATTTCACCAAGGTTAGCTTAAAAATTAGGGCGGGTGATTTCTGGAGTCTTTATCATTTTTTTACGTTGATCTGAGGTGACCGATCCTAGTTGATTGGGTCTGACTCTTGAACCTGCCTGATGTGTGATGCAAGCAAATTGATATAATTTCAACAAAATTATAAATGCTCCAAAAATCTGAGGGCAAACTTGTAAGGAAGATACATGTATAGGTTGTAGTGAAACATGGGCTGTCTTTACTGTACGTAAGATACCTTTACTTAACCCATTGACGCTTAGGAGTGAGACTTGGTAGATTAGATTGTCTAAACTAAAGACATACTTGTCTTGGATGAGAAGACAATTGAAAGTGTTTTGACCTACATTCATTGACAAAATTAGTTGACACATTGTGTATAAACAGTTCTTTTTAAAAGTAAAATAAGACTATAATTTGAATCCTCCTCTAAATTATTGATAAGACAACCCCCCACCCCCCGTTCAATGTTGCCTATTGGTACCCAAATGTGCTGGGGATCACACGACAACATTGTTTGGGGGGGGGGGGAGGGGGTGAATTGGACTACCTAAGAAGGCTAAAAGATAGAAGAATTGTGGCAAAGGGCATAGAAATGGTCAATGTGTCAACAATTTTGTTGTCGATTGTAGGTCATATTCTAGTGTCACATTAGGGTCTTTGTGAAACTGTCTGTAGGATTACCACAAAAAATGTCCAACAAATTTGTTTGTAAACATAATTTTCTTTGGTTTAAACTTATTCTGTAGCAAGAGTGGAGCTTCCCTTTAAACAAGCAAATTTTGTTTGTTATTTTCTAGGGCTGAAATGGATTCAAATACAAATACAGACACTTCTCAAATGGACAGAAAGTAAGTTGA
>NC_090881.1:21889588-21902088 GCF_036669935.1 Montipora foliosa
TTATTCTATATTTTTATTTCCACTGTCACCTTTTGCACATTTTCCATTGATCCTTACCTTCAAAATTGTAGCTAATCGAGGCAGGAAGGAAAAGTGAAAGATTACATTAATAATAGGGGTTGAGACAACTGTATAAATAAAGAGAACAGATACACGAACATCAACATATTACATTAAAATGACAGTGATCGAGTACATATATCACCAGACATTATTGAAGGTTATCTCAACCCAAGGTTAGAAGCTTACAGGAACACAAGAAGTTTCATTAATCACCTATGTAATTGTACTAAAAGGGGTTATAATGTTTGCTAAGCTCTGACATTGTCATTTTGATGGTTGTAGAAACCTAACCAGCCTGCAGGACCAGCAGGAGTTGTTAATGCAAGGAAACCAAGTCAACCAGTTCATTCATGTGAGGATGACTAATCAATGCTAAGAAGTTATTGGACATTACTGATTGTATTTTGTTGTGAAAAGTTGGGAGAATGTTGTTGGTGGATAATCCCCTCTGGCATCTGTGTAATTCCAAATATCATACAAAAAAATAAGTATTCAGTGTGCATGCTAGCTTTAAAAGACAGTGAGGTATTAAAAGGTTTGTTTGTAATGTTGATGTAGCAGGGTCAAAGAATGCTGAAAGCCAAGATGAGGAGTCGGAACTTGAGAATGGAGGTAAGCAGAAAACTAGATGTCAGAGATGTAGTACATTATTTTTACTTCTCAGAAATGAAATAGGAAGGGAGGTCTTGGTTATAAATTTTTGTTGTTCAAGATGGTGTAAGGCGTTAACTTTGAGGCTTACCGGTATTTCTTTCAAATGATGTATTTTACATTCTTTCAATTTTGGATTAGTTGATGACAAGCCAAAAAGACGTTCATTTGAAGGGGATTATGTAAGTTGCAAAGTTTCTTGAAGTATGTTGATTAATTTGAAGGGTTCCTGTGACTTTACCAAACCTATTTATAATAATGATTAATTAACAATAATACATGTATTATTCCATGAGCGTGCGTTGGATATGAATTGGCTATAACCAGTCTCACATCCAACAAGTGCGAATGGAATAATAGTTTTATTAAATTCCTTAAACTGCTAAAATTTGGAAGTAGGAAATAAGAGCAAAAGAAGGGAGAAAGATGTGATAATGTGTAATACTTTGAGGTCAGACATACGTAGGCTTGTCACAAAAACATTTCTCAGTTGACTTTTCGTGTACTTCTTAAACATCGGAATATTATTGATCCAAACTTTCCACAAAAAAAAGTTTTTTCTTTTTTGGCTTTATTCAGAGAGAAGTTTTGCTTTCCGGCGAAAAATTTTTTTAGCTTAGCAACATTTAGCACAATCATTTACCATATAAGGTCAAACTAAGGTATATGAGGTGATAACCAAGATTGAGTGAACTAATCAGAGCATGTGAAATGCATTATCCGAGGTTGAGAATTTAATAATGAATATTATTTTGTAGCTAGTTTATGGAATATGTTCGAAATAACATATCCATAAATGGGGTGGTGCTATGCAATTCATTGTATTATTGGATCTTGCACAGAGCTTTTTTTTTGCACAGATTTACTGAATTGTCTTCGCATCTTTTAATTTGATAATCTGATACCAAAAATTTCATGGTGAGACTTACGAGCAAACTGTGCTCTTAGTGTTAAATGATCAATGACTGACTCAATCTGTTCTTTTTCTTTTAGATTTCAAGTGGAAGGGAAAACAGGTAAATTCATTGTCAATTTGCACATAGCAGTGTTTCATGTTATGCAACACTCCACTGTGGGGTGTGACTAAAAATTTTATGGTGTTATTACAAAGCTTCTGTGAAAAAAAAAGTCTTTAATTTGTTGTCATTGTCAAAAATCTATTTAACATGAAAGTTGTTGTTGTTTCTTTTATACTTTATTTTCTTTTTTTGTTTTAAAAAAATGTAGCTGTCAATCACTGAATACCCAGGCCATGATGATCAGAACTTTTGGACTTGATTTGCATTAATTGTTGATTTCAGTTTATAGTGTCGCCAATTAGTGCTCCAATGCTAGATCAACTAGATACTTAAATAAAGTTCCTTTCCTTCCTGTTCCTTTCTTAATTGTGTTATGAATATTAATAAGTAAATGCATTGAAACAAAAGGTACTAATACAGAAATTGTTAATGAAGTGATTGACTGCATTTTGTGTGTCTGTGGTTTAGAACTGGTGAAGAACTGCCCAGAACAATTGACAGGTAACATATGCAATACACTCATTTTGCTTTGAAGCCATAATTTTTTTATTTATGGCACAGTTTTGCATCATTGTTGTAGTTAAAATTTTTCCTTGGTTAAAACTTTTTCACACTAGTTTTTTTACTTTCCTTGATGTCTTCTAAACATTATCGTAATCTGAAACAAAGGAAAGTTAGAAAAATTTAAACCAAGGGAAAATGTTAACTGTACGGCAGAGTATTGATAATGTGCGAGCTAGCCATTTTAAAATGGGTGCTTAGACTTTATAATGACAGTTTATCAGCACTATTTGAAATGGGTGCTTAGACTTAAACGCGAAATTTTCATGGCTCGCAGATTGTCCAGCCGTTAATTATACAACACAGTGACAGAGCTAGGACTTGACCCATGAATGTAGGGCCCACAGTCTACGGCACTAACTATAACACCAGCATGCCTCCACGTCATGATGAAAGGCCTCCACAAACTATTGTAAAGCTGTTTGAGTCTTCTTCCATGGACTAAAGTGACTTAATTCTACAGTACATGTAATTACCTTCATATCATTATTGTGACGAGCATCATCGTTAGTATAGATTTAACTTGGAGCAGTAGTTCATGCAAAAAGAAGCAGTGTTATTCATTATTTTATTGACACAGAATAATGTCTTACATTACAGGGAACAACATTTGTCTGGTGGAGATGTAAGTTAAAGGCTGTGCTCAATGAGGTTGATTTTGAAGTGTCTTGGTAGAGCTTTTAAATCGCAATGATACTGTGATGTAACTATTTCTGATTGCTGAAACATTTGAGATCAATCAGAGGCATAAGTTGGGTTCCATTGAAAGAGAAATTATCTGTTAAACCAAGATTAAGGGACTCTTTCACCCCTGAAGAGTCCCCCACTGACAAGTATATTTCGTCCAGCTGTTAGACAAAGAAAAACCTTCTAGGATCACTCTTTTGGATGGAAAGTCAAGTCCAAAAGTCAAGTCAAGTCAAGCTTTGAAAAAATGATCACCAGCTAGTTTAAATGATACTTTTGTGCAGTTAGATACAGTTCAACAAAATTTATAACAAAGAGGTTTGGCTGTCAAAGGCTGATTTATCAGTTGTGAGCTGAAGAAGAACTGATATCCACTTAGGAAAATGCTTGCATGGTTGCTTAGTCACAAAGCACCAATCATTGGAGATCTTGCCAGCCATTTTGTTCCCTTTATATTCATTTGACTTGTTTCCTTTTTTCTCTGCCTATTTCCACTGCTTGTAAGTTTGGTGAATAATTCGATGTCTAGCATGGGTGCTCATGGCTGGGTCGGGAACCACCAGTTACAACCGCATTTAACAGTAGGGGTTGGCTAGGTAACCAACAGTGGAAGCCCTTCTTGGAAGTTTTCAGTTTTGAAGGGTGGACTTTTTCACCAGATCATGGAAAATTCTGAGAATTACCATCTTATTAGGAAGTTTTGTTCTTGATTTTGTCTTGATCTTACTGTAGTGTGTTTTTGTTTTTTGGGGGTAGCTGTTATTACCCTTAGAAAGCTATTTTGTGTTATAGTGATCACAGAAAAACTCTCTTGTTTGAATCAGAAACTTATCGTGTTGTATTATTTTTTATTTTGCAAACAGAATGGGATGCCAAAACAGAAGAGGTTAGCTCGTTTCTGTTGCTTTGTTGAGGTTACAGCTAAGAGTTAAAGATCTTATCTTGACATGAAACATAGGCATGTTTTTCAAAAGTCTAAGTTTTGAAACTGCCATCCACTTTTTTGATTGTATCCACTTTTTTAAATTGTATTTTAACATGTTTCCATGACAACAAAAAGGAAAATGATTGCAGAGTTTGATTACTTACATTGTAAAACCTCTCCATTCTTAAGATGCTTAGGTAATTTTGAGACCAAAACAAGGCTTAAAAGTTTCAGGACTTAAAAAACAGGCCTCATGAAACAACATGAATTTAGAGTAAATAAGTATAATTGTAAGATGGTGGGGCCTAGAGGACTTCTAAAAGCTAACTATTACCATTTGTAGATTTTATTACAAAAGCAGCACTTTCTCTTCGTAATAATTATTACTGGTACACGTAAGTGAAGTACGATCGTCTTGGTGAGTGTAGTCCTGAGAAGAACTGTTCAGGATGACATTCACTGTGGTCTGGACAACCTGAGGGGAAGCCACCTTCCCAAGTCACTTCAGTTCAGGTTTCTGAAATGTCAGTCAATCTGTCATCTAAACAATCCTTCTCAGGACTATACTCATTGGGACAATCGTACTTTGCTTAGTTAGTTTATGAGTTCAAACTACATGTACAAGTATTTACGACTTTCTCTCGAGTTTCAAAGAACCTGAGTGAGTCCAGGCAGAGCTGATCCCACAGCTCCTTGCATGGTACTGTAATCTGATGCTCAAGCAACTGAGCCAACTTGTTGGCTGCTGTAGCAGATAATCCCACAGAGCTGCATGTACCTCTAGGGGTACCTCAAGACTTTAGATCTGGCATCCTTGAACTTATTGCAATGTTTTATAGGAGAAGTCATGTTTCCTTGTTCCTCTCTTTAGTGCCAGTGAAATGTTCCTTGATAA
This sequence comes from Montipora foliosa, assembly GCF_036669935.1. Classification (NCBI taxonomy): domain Eukaryota; kingdom Metazoa; phylum Cnidaria; class Anthozoa; order Scleractinia; family Acroporidae; genus Montipora; species Montipora foliosa. The sequence continues at coordinate 21,894,390 of NC_090881.1, forward strand.
ACCTGTACCTTCAAAAAACCTTGGAAGAGCAGAGACTATGAAAGAGTTTAGGCAAACTGTACATGTAAGTGTTAAGAGCTGTTAACATTCAGCTATTTTACCCTTTTTTATGCTGTCATATAAAGTAAAGTAAAGGGACCACATTTAATGTTGATAACTCGTAACAGTAATTAAACTGACAAATCCGAGGTCAACCGTGTGCTCATTTTACTCCCCCGTCTCCATCATTGCTCCGGTTTACAGGTATTTGAGACTACTTAAGCTAAGCTGAAAGGAAAAAAGTCGAAACAAGGATGTGAGATCTGGAAATATTAAACTCAGGACCTCTTGCACCAAGGCCGCACACTAACTGACTGTGCCATCCTTGCTCCTGTCAATGTCATATCAGAGGAGGACTTTGAAGAAAAAAGCTAATATTGCACAGTTCAGAGATTCCATTAGGTCATTGCCCCTAAAACAAAATTAACAGTTATTGGAACACTGTTTTTGAATAGTTACCACCATTGAGGAGTTAAATCATGTGGCTGTAGCCAGACCAGATTCAATTTTTACAGTTCTCTCTTCATGGTGAAAGGCTTCACCTATTGACAACTGAACCACCATGGACCACCCCCAGTGACGAGAAAAATCGTCTGGCATTAGACAGAGTAAAATCTCACTTCCAGGAGTCAATGGGTTAATGGAAACGTTTTCATGAATCTCTGTGAGCAAGTTTAAATTTTGCACTAGTCAAGAACCTTTTCTCTCCCAAATGAGAAACTGGACAACTTTAATTAAAAGTACTATTATTTTACCTTGTGATTGTTTCCTTCATATGTCAGTTTCCTCTTGGTTGATGGTATTTGAAAAGACCTTTATTGGTAAATGAGGCATTATGTATGTTTCTTTGTGTAAGTGAAAGGGGCCTCCAACCTGCTAAACAGTTAATATACATGTATCTTTCATCTTGAAAACAGAAATATTTATTAGACAGTTAAATTGATAACACTTTGAACTACTTTGCGCTTTATTAGAGGGAATTTGTACCATATGGAAAGAAAAAGAGAATATCAACGTAAGTGACATGTGGCTACAGTTTGCACCCATGACCACCCCTTTGTAGACTGCTGCCTTTTCCAATATTAGGCTAACCAGGTTCAATAGAGGTTTTGCTCGGCAGCCATGTTGCATGGCAGGAAGAATAGGTTCTTTTTCCTCTCGGAACAAATGTTCTTTCTAATGCAAAACATTTTCATTGTTCCTGCCATGCAACTTGGCTGCCGTGCAAAACCTCTATATTATGCTAACCAGGTGCTTCCAGCTCTAAAAGCTGGAAGCAAAAAAGCTTCAACCAATTAAGCTATATGTCTAGTCCCTGTCCTCTTTCAATTTGTATTCTAAAAATTACAACCCTTGTATGATTTCTCTTGAATTTTTTTGGCTGTATCTGTTTATTTGATAAACTCGTAATTTATGTTGTTTTTGTTTGTCCTTAGTGGGGACAGCTTTCTACATGTAAGGTAAGATGTACTCATTTATTCTTCACCACACTTTGTTGAGAAGTCTTTACTAAGTTTTCCTTTGGCTGAGATTGGAATGCTTCATACCTCAGCTGGAGTTGGAATTTCTGGGATGCATTTTAAATGATGTAATCTTCATTTGAAAGACTTTGCACTTTTTGGACTGGCTTTAAAATAGAAGAGGCTTTGCCTGAAAATAGCTGTAGGGGTTCTACACAAGGACCAAGGTGTTCTTCAAATAATGAAGTAAAACGTTAAGGCACAGTCTGTCAAAGTACACAGTGCCATGCTGGCTTTAATCATTGTCATCTAAAAAAAAAAGCATGAGTGTGGTAAAACGTAATGGTAATTGCTGGGTTTTTCTTTATTAATTTGTTCTAGACTGTATGCAAAAATGTGGACAGCAGTAAATTGTTATTTTGTCTTTATGCTAATTTCCCAACTAGTCTTAAGAGAATGAATGAACTTTAAAAGAAATTTTGCCCTTGTACATGTAGGTCTAACTAGAATTTATGCATTCAATGTATTGTAATTAAACTGTAAAATGTTACTCTGAAATTCGGTGATCTTTTATTATCTTTTCTCCTTTAGAAGTGTGGATTCTCCTTCAATGGACCCACTCTCTGAAGATGGTATGTCTATTCAATAAAAGGGTTTAGTTTATAAAGAAACTGAGGTGGTGCATCGGTGGGAAAGTGAAACACAGGAATGGGTTTGTCAACACCATGTAGGTTGATATTGTAAGTTAACTATGGCATGTTCTTAGTGTCAAAATTGAAACGTAGAATTCAAACGTTCAGCAATTCAGCAATTCGGATATTCAATTCGCATCAAACATCACAGGTCATTGTTTTACCAATCCAGAAAGGATCCTAAACATTCATTAAAGCTAACTTTAGGCCTAATTGAATTGAATTACTGAATATCACCAAATTGACTATTTGAATTGTTGAATTGAAGGGTGAATTTATAAATGGAATGTTTGAATTGCCGAATGTACGTTTGAATTTTGACATTACCGAGTAAAACTCGCCATAGTCTACCACTATAGAGAAATTTGGAAGCTGCTGATTCAAGCGTTAGCCCTTTGTCAGTGTGAAAGGGCTACAGCTTGAAAGGTAAAATTTTTCTATGGTGGTCATTTTATCATAACCCATTTCTCCACTCAATTTAGACACTGAGTGCAAATAAATGTAAGCAGCAACATTTCCTTTATGGTGGACAAGAATCAAATGAAATGTAATGAAACTAATACTTACATGTATTTTATTGAAACTTATATTCACAAAGTCATTTACAGCAACAATAATTATGGGCTATGTGAGTAAATTTCATCCTTAAAAGGCCCCTGTTCACCAAAAATACTGTCCTCTTCTGTTTGAATTTGCTGTGCCATTAAATAGAGTATTATGAGTGGTTGGTGCTTCAATGTGATTGAAGTTTGTAGGGTGAAGATGCCTCTTTAAATAAATGTTCAGTTTTTTGAACATCATATGCACAGAATTAAAAAAATGTTGCTTAGGAATTGGTTTCAAAATTTGCATTGCAATTTTGAAGTTTTTGTGCATTTCAAAAAATTTTTTTAAAAGAATCCCCAATCTGTATGGTGTTTCTATACGGTGGCCATGTTGGTGTCCCTAACTAATCCTCCGGGAATTGATCTCTTTTATCATGCAAATGTTTTCATTTGTTTCTGTGGAAAAACAAGGCTACTGATCATGTGATTGAAAACACTCTATTGAAAAGCTTATTTATAAAAAGCATGCATGTTTTCAAGACAAACAAGTTTGGGGGAAGGTTATATTATATTTCATGCACTCATACATGTAATCTCTTTTTTTCTTCATATCACCAGAAGAAGAGCTGGTAAGTTTCAAATGTTTTGATTATTTTTGTATCTCAGACACTAGCTTTCAAACAGTCTTAAAAAGGTGGGTACAAAAGTCAGACCGGATCCACTCTGATCGCTCACCTCAGATCAACGAAAAAATGATAACGTCTCGAGAAACCCCTAGCCCTAATCTTTAAGCTAACCTTGGTAAAATCAGCACAAACATCAAACGATCTGAGTTGATCCTGTCCAACTTTTGTACCTGCCAGTCTTAAAATTAACGTGATATTACAAGAACAACAACGAAACAAAAAAACAGTGATACAAAAAAGAGACAGTGCTTTTGTTGAAAAGATGCTTTTTTTAAAGGGGGCTTAAGGGTGTGCGAAAATAGTTGAAGTTATCTTAACCAGAGTTGATCCCTTGACCCTACAGTGATAGTTGGTAGTTTGGTGGCTCTTCCACTGAGCTACTGATGCATTGTACATAGGAAATTCTTGAAAGCTTGGCCATTAAATTACAGGCCCCAGTTGTTCAAGAGGTGTATGATCCACCTTTTGAACAACCTTTTGAATCACTATCCACTGGATAGGGCAATTGGTTTTGTTATGACTTATCCATTGGGTAGTGACTTACCTTGCTGGATAGCACCATCCGTCGTTTGAATTACTGGGGCCAGGGGCGTAGGTGCAGGTTAATCTTTTCCAGTTAGGGTAGTGACAGAAGAGCGCACAATCATTCTTTCTTTGTAAACCCCACACTTGCTTTCTGTTGTAACCTCGTTGTTCCTCTGTAATGTTGAGATGTCTGTATTGTAGTGTAAGTTTGGTTTTGCAACATTTTTTACTCTATTTTGTAGGATCCAGACATGAATGTCGATGCTCAACCTCCACCTTGGCAACAAGTTGTTGATAAAAAGGTATTTTCTCTCAGATTGTACGCGTGCTATGATTTGCTGATTATTTTCTTTAGTGGGCAGTATTCTTTGATATGCCTTGTTAAAATCATTGAAAAGTTAGTTTTTTGTTGCTTGATTAAGAGATCTAGAGATGTAATAAATATCTAACCTTGTTTTGTTTTCTTGTACCGCAAGTTATGGTTGCTTTTTTCCCTGCTCAATTTAGTAGGCCATAACAGTGCATCCCTCAATCATAGGTAGCAAAATATACTTATCTCACAAGGATTAAACAACTGAAAACAATAATAATATTTATTCTACACCTTTCTGTTCTGAAATACAAGGAGTGGTACTAGGACTTATAATTATTAATGTTTTATTAGGTTATTAAAAAGCTTAGAACAAAAGAAATCAAGCGTCAAGAATTCATTCATGGTGAGACACTTCTATTATTATGCATTGGAATCATTCAAAAAAGGATTGTTTTAAAGACCTTAGAACTCTCTATTCTATTTTTCCTTGTTATAAAAGAAATAGAATAAAGCCAAAAAAGATTTGCGGATGGACAATACAGGACAAGATTGAAACAGATTACATTTTGTGTAATCTTGAAAATAGTCGGCCCATAGTTTTTCAAGTTTATCACAACTCGCCAGGATAAAGGTCGTTTTTCCTCAGAATCATCTTGTTTGTGATGTAAAAAATAATTTCAGTGATAAAGGAATTCTATGGTTTTTTTTTTTTAATTCAAAACTTTTGCTTAACCAAAGATTTCCCCAAAACATCCCAATATGCTGCCCCATTAATGAATTTCACTTAAGAAAATAACATGAAGTTAGTGCTGACCTTGCCTGGAACAACTTTTCCTTGACCATAAAAACAGCGGTGTGGTATCCTTAAGAAAAATGAGATCCAACCTTTGTCTCATACCCAACTTCCACCAAAAACGATTCTTTCATTTTTTTAGCTTGAGATGTGGTTTGTTCATATGTTCTTGTCTTCTTTCCCCATACATTTTAGAACTTATTCATACTGAAAGAACACACGTTAGGACTTTGAAAGTATTGAGCAAGGTAGGTACTACTCAAACGGAACTTGCACACCGTAAACAATAAAAGTGGATTTATAACATTATTTCCCTTGTGGTGGTTTTTCAGAACTCGAGTATTTATCAGTGTATAATTAGTTGTCTATACCCGAAGATTTCAGTACGAGAAGGAGTGACCTTGCTAAATGTCAAGGAAGGCTCTTTTTTAGATCTCCAACCTTTGACTTGTTGGTTTTAAGGTGGCCATCCAAGAGGCTCTACCAGAATGTTCTACATGTATTTGTATTATCATGCAGTCAATCTCATTACCAAATAAAATGTCCAAATAGAATAAGAACAGAACAAATGCAGGCCCTTTTGATGACAGTGCTGTATGGCTGTTCTCGAAAGTGCCAAAAATGTTTCGGACCCGAAAAGCCATTTGTGAACCCGTCAACCGCTTGTTTAGGGAAGCTAATATTTTAACATGTTTTCAAGGTAACAAAAAGCAAACTGATTGTGAAGTTTGACGACTTAAATCCTCTTCATTCTTGATATACAGCGGGAATTTTGACACGCGAAAACGGCCGGTATAGTTTTGGGACTTTCAAGAAATGAGCCCCTGGGGCCTGTTTCTTAGAAGTCACAAAAACTTTTCGGGCTCGAAAAAGCAATTTTATTCATGAAACTAAGATCCCCTTAACCTGAAAAGCTGCTTTTTGCACAGGTTTCCAAGGCCAGGAAAGTAAAAGTAACTGTAAAGTTCCATGTCTAGAAAGGTTTTCGTTTGAAAGATACAGAAGGATTTACTAGTAGATCACCCAAATTTCCGGGACTTTCGAGAAATATATAGGCCTCTAATCTAGCGATTTGCTTTGTTCTTAGGTGTTTTACAAACCAATGTTGAAAATGAGTGTGATGTCCAAACAACAGATTAATCAACTTTTTCCAAACTTAGATGCACTGATTAAAATTCATGGTAAGTGAGGTTTTTGGTGTTTTTTTTTTTTTTTTTGAGGGGGGGGGGGGGGGGTTAATTCGTTCCAGACTGTCTTCCAGCATCTTTCTCTTTAAAGGTATTTTGATTGTTTTAGACAAACAGAGGGTGTGTTTGATTGACTGGAGTATAAATGGAATAGAAGTTAGAAATCCTTCTCTTTTACAGAGATCCATATTAAAATTGTCAAACACCTGCTAAAGTGCTATTTTTAAAATACTTTTATTATGTTGCTTCAAACGCCAGACATCGTTTGAAATCACCACTCCACATATTCTTATTCCGGAATAGGGTCAATCGAATGCACCGTAAGTCAGTAACGATCTTGATTTGGTTACCCGGCATCCACAGTGGAAAGGATGTCTTTGCCCGTTTTGGGAACACTTATTTTAGATTTCTTGTATGTTTTTTTTTTCAGTTTCTCTTATGGAGAGCATGATAAAAAGACAGAAGGAATCAGAGGAAGTTATAACCTGCATAGGGGATGTCATGCTTGATAGGGTAAGATGCTGGCAACTTTTCACAGCATACAGAATTTACTTTTTAGATTGTCATCCCTGTTATGACATCCTCCTTCAAAGTTGCTACGTCACGTTATTTTAAGGTTTTTTGGGGAGATCTTCAGTTAATCGTGAGTTTAAAACTCGAAAATGGCAATGTGGAATTCCTTTACTGATGAATTATTGTTACATCACAAAAAAGATGGTTCTGAACAGAAAAACGACCCTTATCCAGGCGATTTGCCATTTAACTTGCAAAACGTTGGGCACACTTTTTTCAAGCTTACCCAAATGCAATCCGTTTCAATCTTGTCCATTTGTGTCCATCCATGCTTCTCTTTCCTTTTACTGTATTTCTTATATCATGTTCAACAGTTTTTAAGTGGTTATTGCAATGTTTCATCCTCCTTTTTGGACATTTTCAGTTTTTGTCATGAAATTACATCATTTTGCGTGACATAGCCTCTTTAAAGGCCCACCTTCAAATCGACAGGCATTGCGTGCCGTGGAACAATTTTCTCATAGGAGGATCGATAAGCAAATTTAACGACGATTAAATGTGGTGATTTTTCATCGTTTTATGAGGTTATTCCAATAAGGCAAACATCTTTTTTGTAAGCACTATGAAAGCTTATAATAATAGAAGTTTTTAAAAGTTTACAGCACCTTTTACCAACTTGAACATTGTGAAGTTCAAATTCCACTCAACAGTTTCGTTTTTGTCTGCTGTCAATCGGTGTAGAGAGACCAGTTTCTGGGTCACAGTGATTGTTGTGACTGGGTCATTCCCATCCACTTTGTCCATTTCTTTTTATAATGGTCTGCCACCTGTGGCTGCCAACATGATTGACAGGAGCAAAACTGCTGGTGTGCAGTAATGTGATATGGGAGAACTTAACTAGTGGTATACATCACAGCAGGAAGCAAGATTGCAAATTGATTATTAA
>NC_090881.1:21904588-21907088 GCF_036669935.1 Montipora foliosa
ATGGGTCATACATGATGCAGCTATTACGACGGCTCTTCTAATTGATTCAGAAAGCAATAAACACAAAGAGGTATACAACGGCAACAAAGGGGCCTAATCCTAAACACAATAGAGCTGCATCCTTTACTAGACCCGGTCCAAGGAATTAGAGGCTGTAATGAGCTGCATGTTATTTGTTCCTGTGGTGGAAGTCATCCATTGAAGAAACAAACTCCGAGTCTAATTTCCTGCTGCAGGGTCCACTTCTTGTTATTTGTGCAACTGCTGATTCATTTCGAAATTACCCATTAACGAAGTAATTAACGAAATAGGGATCTTGGGGTGAAATCAGAAGCCCTTATCAAGAGTCCAGGAGTCTACAGCTCCAATACTAGGTCTACGTAACGGCCTTTTCACAGCTCGTTATTTTTTTACCACAATTGCTTGTATTCTCGCAATCTGATTGGCTGATTTGCCGTTGTCGATAGGAGTCTAGACTAACGCTGTACGCGTCATGCTCGCGTCAATTTGTCATGCAATGCAGCAGCCAATCAGGAACGCGCGTTGAATGTGGGAAACAAACCAATCATATTGCGAGAAAGTTATAGACAACGCTTGCTCATTTTTTGTGTTTCATGATTTTGGTCACGCTCTGAAATAAAAACTTTCTTTGGCGTTGAATATTTTGGTAAAAAACAAATCGAAAGTGGTTCAGCGTTGTCTGTACTCTTATCGACAACGATATTCGTCATCACAGTGGTCAAAATGTGGTGTGGTCTCACGAGGCGTAGACGAGGTCTTAAATAAGATTTGGCTTGCACCAGCGACCATTCTCAATCCCATGGGTTATGATTTTTCATGCAAGACTTTGATTGGCTGGAAAGGGGTCTGGTTTCGCGGGAAAATCCGTTCAACAAATACAATGAAGTTGTACGCTCCTTGTCATTCACCTTATTCCAAAATGGCCGGCATTTTAGTATTTTTTTGTTTCCATGGAAATTGGCCCTTATGGCCTCGTTTTCAAACGTAAAATTCAAAAGAAGTTTTAACCCTGAACGAGGCCATAAGGGCAAATTTGCATGGAAACAAAAGTGTACTGAAATGGCGGCCATTTTGGAATAAGGTGTATGGGCTCCTGGTGAAATATATTGGAGACCTTCAGATTGGTGTACGAGGACAACTTCGGGTACGAGTTCTCAGTTCTGAGCACGCGCATTTCGGGAAATGTCGTTCTTTAACTGTAATGCGCGTGCCCAGTACGGAAAAATCACACTCGTTGTCGTTCCCGTACTCCAATCTGGAGGTCGCTATTATACAATGTATGTACAGTGTAAGTATATGAAGTAACTAATTAAGGAGCGTGCTCAGCAATAGTGGTATCATCCACTTATTTCCTAGTAGGGACGGGTGGGATCCTCAGGCTGTTGATGATGAGTAGAAACAACCAGGGACCTAATTTTGTTCCGTGGGGAACTACCGCAGGCATGGACCCCCAGTCTGAGTAACAGGATGAGGAGAGCTTTACGCGCTGTAAACAGTAAACAGTTAATTGCTTTACCTCCGAATTTTTCTTCTAAATTGAGCAAAATCCCTTGATGTATTCCTTTTGAAGGTCTTACGTTACAATGCACTACAAAGTGTCCTCTGTTTATTAAGTGCTGTTTTGAGTGAAATTCCCTTTGTTTTGAACTTAAGGCTCTCATCTGGACAATAAAGACATCGAGAGGGCAATGGAATGCACCAAGGTAAGGATTATTCAGTCCACTACAGGTCAGCATGATTTCCCTGGTTTTTACTACATTACATCAACAATTTACGCACTTTAAGTAAATCGTAAAAGGATAACTGACTAAGGATGAGAAGAGTAAGATTTACTCAAATTGGCCTAGTCCCCATCAGCGTCAGAAAAGTGTCTATTTTCTAACTAGGTTTTGTGTAATGTTTAAAAAATGAGCAGCAGTGTTTTATCAGGGTTTAAAAACACGAGGCGTAGCCGAGTGTTTTTAGACCTGATAAAACACGTGCTACGAGTTTTTTGAACGGCTTCAAAAACACTCCACAAAGAGCGTGTCCCTATGGACTCAAAACAATGGTTCAAATTGTGAGAGGTGAATATTAGCGTACAAGAAAAACAAGCTATGCTTTATTAGTATTCTTTATATAAAGAATACTAACGAGGAGTGTTTTTTTTTCAGCTATAAAGCTCATCCACGTGACGTTTTATCGGTGTTTTGATAGGCTGTTAAGCTCATGAAGTGTTAATGAGTTTTTGAAGGGAAAATAAACACTGATGCTGATGGGGACAAACCTGATAATAAATGATAATAAATAATTTTTATTGCATGTAATATAGCGCTTTAACTATTAAAATATTCTAAAGCGCTTTACAATATGTACAAGAAAAATATATATGTGTTAAAGATGAAACAACAACAATGATATTCAATGTAAGGAGAAATGTAGACTCGGAAAAATATCCGAGTCCCAGATGGGATTTGAACCCACGACCCTCCGTGATCTA
>NC_090881.1:21917088-21927088 GCF_036669935.1 Montipora foliosa
ATGCCAATTTTACTCCTGCAATGTTGATACACACTTTCCATTCCGAACGACTTGGGGATATAACTAAGTTATTACAATAATGGGAAATAGTATTTTTAGACGACATTCTGGTCGTCGTCGTCCGTGCGTAGGCTTAATTCCTACTTTCGGTGGACGCGAAAAGCGGGAAAACGCGAACTTTTTTAAACGGCTAAGTGATATAAATTTTTGGTTCAAATAGAATCGTATTCGAGGTAGCCTGCCTAGCTTGCACGATATTTTATCGTGGGATTATTTCAACACGCGCCGATAAAGCGATGGTTGCTCGTTGCTAATACATGCAGCTTGAGGCGGTAAGCTTAAGAATATTCTTCGGGATGAGCAAATCACAGTTTTCCTTTATCAGAAATTGGTTAGATTTTTTTAGTTATTCACTACGTGGTTAGATTGGGAATCTAAAGCGATATCTTATGTCGTCGTTGTTTTAATGCTAAGGTATGGGAGATGGAGTCGCTGTAGGTCCTCTCTGGACGGAGGAGTTTCATAAAACAGTACTAAATTTATTCACTCCCTGTGCGCACCTTTCTCCGACTTACTGAAGCTGCAGAGGTGGTTTTAATTAGTAGAGCGGTTTTCAATTGAGTGTCGAAAGTAATTAGATAATTACTTTGGTTTATGATTACTTCACTCAGTGATTGGTTCAAAGTTCGCGCGCCATTTTTTCAACCAATCAGAAGTGAAACCAAAACCAATCGTGGCTCACGCGTGCACATTTTCCCGCGCTTTGTGTCGGCTTCGTGAAATTACTTCGAGTTTTGATTGGTTTGCCGGATTGTCTCAGTCCTTTTTGATTGGCCAAAGTAATTACTTTGGTTTTGGTTTTACGACACTCAATTGAAACTCGCTCTATACACAAAAGAAACCTGGTGCCTTCTGCGAAGCATTTGCACTTGAGATCACAGCCATCTTGTCTGTGTCCGAGATTAACCCTCCAGTGAGGATTTTGATTTTCACTTGAACCTCAATGCGAAAAGCTTTCTTTGTTTAGGTTAAGAAGACAGGCGTTTCTTAAACCAGTTTTGGAAATGAGTCTAATAATCTGTGCTGTAGCTATTCTTTTTTTATTGGCTCATTAGGTTCTTTCAGCTGAAGATAGTGAAACACAAGGCTCATCACTCTTAGACCAGGCCTCCTTGGCACAGTTAACAAATGAGGAGAGTGTTGACGACAGATCTCCATCGGTAGAACGGAACAGTGTGATGTCGGATAGTTCGTCGAGTTCATCAAATGATACAATGAAGATCAGAGGGAGTCTTGCTAACATGCCATCCGAAGAGCCTGAAGATTCCACGAGTAGTCCGTCTTCCCGATCGTCGATTATGTTGCTCGGTAAATGGTCGTTATAGTGTTACTTTCCGTGATATGGGGCCTGTTTCTCGAAAGTCCCGAGAACTTTTCGAGCCCGAAAAGCCATTTTTGAAACTGCTATCCGCTTGTTTTGTAAAGCTGATCTTTTAACACGTTTTCAAGGTAACAAAAAGCAAAATAACCGTGAAGTTTAACGACTTAAATCCTCTCCGTTCTTGAGATACAAAGGTCAAATTGTCACACCCGAAAATGGCCCGTAAAGTTTCGGGACTTTCGAGAAACGGGCCCCTGGCCACGAATTAAAAATCAGCGTGGTTAAGTCAAGTTCGCCATCGGAATGAGAACCCTTGGTATGATCAGAAGTTGGCTTGATTGGAGGAAAAGGAGCACAAAAAGCCTGAGCTTTTGACTTGGCTGGGGAAGTAGGGAATTGCGATGGAGCTTTAAAATATGGCGCCGCTTTTGGAAGTAATTCTGAAATCATCGATAATTACCAGTTTTGTCCCAAGGAATGTCGTCCACGATTGTAGGCAGCCGTTAAGGGTTCAATGCATGCGGGGTGTAATTACTTTTTGCCGTTTTATTAAATCAAGCTCTGATTGTGTATCATATGCGCTATCATATGTAATCTTAATATCTTTTCTCTCAGGAGCCTCTTTAATGCATTTTTGTTGTTTGTTTTTAGAATTATTGAGATCAAAAGACGACGAACTTCGCCGAACGTTGGAAGAAAAGTCTCGTCTGGTTGCAGAATTAAGGGTAAGACATCGTGGTTCCTTAAAAATAATCCTTCGTTCAAGATACTTCTCCCTTTTTGTTTGTTTCACATTGTTAAATCGGGCCAGCCGAAAAACAACAAAATTGCGCCAAAAATAGGAAACAGTGGACCAATGATAGCACGCCACGTTACTGTCGCTGTGAATTTTTGAAACATCTCAGAACGAACTAGCACGTTTTGATATATCGGAAAACGTTCTGAATTAACAGCTAAAACATATCGGCCTTTATATGATTTAAAGAAGGGTGCAGATCTGAGGAGAACATCGTAATCCATACTCGGCCTTACCCGATGAGTTATAATTTCAAGTAATGAATGAATAGGAAATGGCAGGAACCAGGAGCCAATGACGAGGAGTGTACAACTTAATTGTATTTGAGGATCGGCGTTTTTACAGACCGAGTTATTTTTAGATTGATTTTACCGCGAAACCAGACCCCTTTCCAGCTGGTGATAAGTATAATGAAAAAGATTTTCCCATCGGATTGAGAATGGTCTTTCGTGCAAGCCAAATCTTTATTGTAGTATTGTAATTTATTATATAATTTATTATTTATTATTATTGAGTTTTTATCGTATCTTTCGTTTTACATGTAGTACATACATTTTTAAATTGTATGTAGATATTTAACTATTGTTCAGCGAAATCGCGCGGAATGTCGCCTGATACTTAGCCGACGAGGACGGAGGCCAAGGTGGCTAAAATCATGCGATATTTCGCGAGATTGAGCAGGATAATTGTTTTATTATACAAGACATTGATGACAAAGCACAATTTTATACGTTTATTGGAAAAAAAGCTGGGAAAACTACCATTTTTCTCCGCGGCACACAAAATTACGTACATCGCAGGATATCTGTTGAGCACGCACGGCCAATATTGAGCGCGCTAGGACCATATTTGGACATTGTCACAATGTGTTGAATAATAAATGATATTGTAATGCGCAAACGAAATTTTTATAATAATATTTGCGCAACAAAAATCTAATAATAATAATAATAAATCTTTGAAAATGCCGTTACATCGACCTGGTATTGGAGTTGTAGCCTTCTGGGTGTGGGGCTTCCGCGTGAGCGTGTTTTTATTCGTTTACGGGGCCAAAACACTCCGTCTGATGTAAAAACTAAAGGGCATATTGTCTTCAGTTTTGCATTCAATAACTGTGCGTTAACGTCGGAATTTTTCGTATTTATCAGAGAAACAATAAACATTTTCATTTTGCTTTAGGTTTTATTGAGGTATTCAAAGCATGAAAATTCTTTCATTCTAACGTTTCTCCCTCTTTTGGGAAGTTGATTGATATCAGTAGCTACAGGCAAGGAATCAGCCAAAATGAAACACGTTTCTTTGATTTTGGATTTTGCCCTTTGCAGTCGACGTGATGCCGAATCTCTCTATCAGTAATGGTTGAAGAAATGTGAAATTCCAATTTACGCTTAAAAGTACTTACCACCATAGACCGAATGCATAAATGGCGCCCCAAAAAAAATTATTTTGTTTATGTGCTAATTAGACTCACTAGCCTCGTTTGCATGTACAAAATACAAAAGAAATGTTGCTTGAGAGCGAGGCTAGTGAGTCTAATTAGCACATAAACAAAAGAAGATTTTTTTGGCCGTGATTTATGAATTCGGTCTATACGACCGCGTCCGAACGACGTCCCGCCATTTTGGGACCTTTGTGCAAAGTGTTAACTAAAATTTTGCAAACATTGTTCTCTAGGGAGCTAACATGACAGTGGGTACAACCACCAGTGAGGTAGGTGTAGTTCTCATCGCTTTAAAAAGTGCGTCTAATCTTAAAGTTTCTTTTACTTATAGCAAACTAGTCAAAATTCAGCTCATATAACAACCATTTCACGTTACCTCCTCACGATTTCGCTTCTAGCAGGCTGCACAGGTTGCGCAAAGTTGACAAGTCGTGTCTTCTTCGTCCAAGCATTGAAGTAAAATACTCGTATTAGTCAGGACCCCCTTGGGGCATTTCAGGCCTAATCATAGCCATTACAATTTTCTCAAATTTGATTGGTGCATTAAGTACAGTTTATTTTTTACTCATTATTGTGTAAGCTTGTAATCGGACAGTTACATCAGCCAATCATATTAAAGGGAATGTCTACTCTTACTACAGAATAAGTTTAAACTGAAGGAAATTATGTTTACAAACAAATTTGTTTTGAATTTTAAAATCGAATAATTGTGACGTGTTACGCTTGCCCTATCATTCTGACACAAAGAGCTTTTGTCTAATAACAATAGCGCAACCGTAACACGTCACAATTATTTAAGATGGCGGCGCCCGCGAAATTTGAAAACAAAAATAGGCGATTCTAAAACTTGTGTATTTCGGATACAAACACTTCTTTGAAAGTATTTTAGACTGGCTTGACTGAAACGGTTATTTCCTGTGATTTTAAGTTATCATTTTGTTAAAGTGGAGATTCCCTTTAAGCCCACTTAGCTTAATCCACCAATCACAGAATTTATCACAATAACCATAGCAACAACCACTTACCCTACCAAACTGGGGATTTTCCAAAATGGACGAATTTGTAACATCAGACAGTGAAAAAGGAAGCATTTGTTTTCTCGGAAATTGTAATGGTTATGATTAATTGGTAACAAGACTTCTCTACGCGGTCGTATGACTACAAACCGAACTGGACTCCACTCAGTTCTATTACAGGGTTCTTGTTACTCCTTGAAGTCCTTGAAAAGCCCTGGAATTTAATTTTGGACTTCAACGGCGCTTGGAAAGCCCTTGAAAAAAAGGATTTGGTGGGAAACTGCTTGAAAACTTCTTGAATTTTTGCTTGCATGAAAATTGTTGAGATTGCATCATACTAAGTTTAAGGGACATTTTAAAAATTGAGCCCAAATTTGACTATCGGGGAAAAATTAAATGCAAAAATTAAAATGCCTGTGCGTGCACTTAACTCGCAGGGACGTGGGAAAGAATATCAAGGTAGGCTTTTTTAGCAAAGGAAACACTGAAACACGATGTATGGGATAGAAATCTCCTTACAAACACTCCTTGAAAACTCAATTTTCTGGTTCTTGAAAACTCCTTGAATACTCCTGGAATTTTATGCATAAAATCCAGCGCGAACCCTGTATTACCATTATTAATTTAGAATTCTGTTTTGGGGACTTTGCACAGACTGCTTGTTGCGCAGTTTACAATTGATGAAGGAAGTGAAGGGTGCCCCTATAGAGAACAACAGACCAGACCACAAAATAACTGATAGGTATGATCGCGGAGATGACGTCACAAAGTGCTCCACGTTTCAGTTTTGAAATAATTTTTGCATTGCAAAAGCAGTTTGTGACTCCATCTCAGGGGTAGACCCATTCCTGTCACTAGCTCGGCCCAGGGACAAACGACTTCAGTTTTTTTATTTAAACTTTCATGGCGCATTAAAAGTGAAATATCGAAGTGAAAATGGTAAAATATGTTGTTTGCTGTTGGTGAAGAGATCTATCTCAGCAAAGGATATAGCGGCATTTGACGAGTGACGTTTCCGCGACTCTTTGAAAGCATTCATTTGTATTCCTAAGCCATTTATGCTGAAGAAGGTTATGTTATAGTATTTTAACCGAAACGTCCATTAAAAAAGGCTTTTTAGTCAGTGACAATTTTTTTTTTTAAAATCATCGTTTCATTCTTTTGCATTCTGTCGTGGCATCCTCATGGATACTGATTACTAGAGCTCTTATTAAGTTGCACGACGGTACACGGGAGTATCATCTCCGAGACGTTATAAACGGACTTCATGCAATCCATGTTTTCATCTGAACGGCCAATCTTTTAACGTCATGTTGGATAACAAAACGAGGCATTGCAAGGTATCGTTCGGGGAACTGAGTCGTCATTTTTAGGATGGCAGAAGGGCTTTTGGCATGCGAAATTGTTCCGAAGCTTCGTGGGGCTGACGGCAAAGGGACCCCCCGCCCCGCCCCCCTCCCTTCCCTGTTAGAGCATGACTCTCTGTTTCTTCTTTAACCCTCTCAAGGGGGTTCCCCTCGGGCGTAAATTCACCTACTAGTAAAGAACTATCTTGTAACATTATGGTCGACCTTATTTCACTTTTCGCCTTAAGATTTTTTTCTTACTTTCAGAGCAACATTAACAGTGACTCTATGGATGCCAGGTATTAGGCTGTTTATAATATGCGACTGTTTTAATTGTGAACTTTAGAGACTGGCTCATTTCTTTAGGACGCAGCTATTACAACGGCTTATTTGTTTAGACAGAAGTAGGCAGAAAAACTATAGAACCGAAACAATGAGGCTTAATCTGTAAAACGCTAAAGCAGTGTCCAATACCGATCCAGTGAAATTAGAGGTTGTAAAGAAATGTGTGATATCTGTTTGCAAGTCTGATTTTATCCTTGCAAATGATTTAAGAATTCGTACTCGTTCACCTTATGACACGTTTCTCTTTTGTAGGGATTTAATACTTGCAGCAATTCTACAAGGTCAGTGAATCGGTTTGCAACTGGAGTAGCTGCTGAGGCACATTAGTAATAAACACTTTTCATCAAAGGTTGTAAGGAAAATTTAGCAGATGCTCTTTTGAGTGGCAAACGATGCCGGGGAATCTTAAGCCAAAACGACGAGGACCTTACAAGAAATCTCTTCCAGTTTTTTCAGAATATTAATTGTGGACAGTGAAACCTCGATTTAAAGAATCTTTGTCGTAAATTGTATCTCGATAGAACAAAACCCTTTGCCTACTTTCCAGTGTAGCAACCACAGTATCAAGGATTAAGATGGTATTAAGGAGGTCTGCCCGTTTTACGTCAATCTCTATTGTCATCTGTTTCGTTTGAAACGTGGTCGCTGATCATGCAAGCTAAACCAAGAATTTCAGTCATTTCGCGATTACTCCGCGCTTTTCGAGGTGTCAGTAGACCATTTTAGAAAACAGTCCTAAGAAAATACGCGCGCTGATTGGTTAAAAATCGTGTTTCTGTAACTCGATGGAGACACAGAACTGGCACGATCTGTTGACGTAGTGATAGCGCGAGCAAAGAGGATTTACATTTTGATAATTAGAGTTTAAAAATTGATTTCCTTTTTCTCGTCCTGTTGTTTTCTAAAAGAAATAGAAAACATGTATTCGGTGTTTCTATCGAGTTATAGAAACAGGAGTGAAAGTTTTGGAGAACTTGAAAAAGCTGTGGAAACACTCGCCTGCGGCTCGTGTTCCCACAGCATTTCTCGTTCTCCCAAACTTTCACCGGTGTTTCTATATTAAACAGAATTCTAAGCTCAGTTAAAAAGCGAGGCTGGAGTTGACCTTGTTCTGTTACAAAACTCACTGCTTTTCTTATGTAAATAGAAACTCGTTAGCATTATAACAAGATGATTTACATAAGTTATGAGGTTTGTGTCAAATCAAGGTCAACTCCAGCCTCGCTTTTATTCAAAGGCCTGGTAACTGAGCACAGAACTGTAAAATGGTCCATTGCGCAGTAGCTGTCATGTTATTAAGGACGGTGCGTACTAATTCAAAGGTATCTTTGCGCGGTTTACTCAATAAGTGGGAAAAGCAGATCTTAACAAGTGTTATTGAAATCCAAAAAGAAAATTGGGGGTAACCACGCATTTTTCGAAGATAATTTATCAACGATTTCCGTAAAAAGCTTTAAAATACAAAGCAATGGATGGCGATCTTTTCCAAATTGAAGCTTAATTATCTCTGAAAAATGCGTGGTTACCCCCAATTTTCTTTTTGGATACCAAGAGCACTTGCTAAGTTGTGCTTTCTCCGCATAGTTTTGAACCGCGCAAAAATATCCCTGTATTAATAAGCGCCACCCATAGGAAATCAGAGTATCTCGCGATGCGCAGAACGTATACGCAATAACAGTAGTAGGCACCGTCCTTAATATGGTATGAATCGAATGGTGTGAAACTTTTGAGAGAAAATGATTGAGAATTTATCGTGTGGCGCTTACGCCCTCGTCATGACTTCAACTTTGGTCTTTTCACGTCGTAACGTCAAAGAAATGTTGAACTTTCAGAGTGCTCTGAGCGATTGTTTTTGTTTCACGTTTAAAAGTTTTCTTTGTACAAACTTCCTTCCCCCTTTAGCCAATCGTTTAACTGTTGCTGTGAGTGATGTACTAAATCCTAATGTGGATGATATGTCTCGCGGAATGGGATACGATGGTGTAAACGCGGACTTCTCACCACAGGTATATGGGTAAAAGAAGTTATTATACACTAAATGTATGGTCCCGAGGGAAACAGTTAGTTTTGTTTTCCCTCGAGTCCTGATGTTTCGCTCGACGGAGGACTCGAGGGAAAACAAAACTAACTAGTTTCCCGAGGGACCAGTCATTAAGTGCTTTGTTGTATGTTTAGACTTTTCCGTCAACAATCGCAGCAAAACATCCGGAGCGGGCAACAACTGTGGAATTGTATCCCGATCGGGATACATTTGATCAGGGGCACGTGACCAAGAAGCAATCAATCATAGTGCTCGTTTTGTTGAGTGAAAGGCTAGGTATATAACAATATAGGCTTTGTCTTCTTGCGTGCTTCTTGTTGTCTGGAGATAATAGAGACCGAAAGATCTACTGCGGCGACTTGGACGAAAACGTCAAACTGTTTCGTGATTGTTCTAGTTTATTCAACGTCTACAAACCCGCGCCAAACTCCCCACTAACTGATTTGGCAGTAACGGTGTTGAGAATCGATACTCGCCATTGTTGCTCGCGTTTTCCACGAAACTTGAGATTCGGTCGTTTCACGTTGCAGAATTGCCGAGAACGGGAAAGTTGAAATGACATGCACAGTTGTTGTTTTCCTCCGTTGGTTATCTAGTAGCGTTCTCGGTAACGCAAGCATTATAGGTTGCACTAGAAGGCGAGTTCCTTCTGCTGTCATAGAAATCACTGTGCACGCTTTGCGGGCCTATTGCAACCAATTCCACTGAAGGACTCTTTTTTACTTAACGACAATATGGGTATTGTGCAATGATATTACGTTCGCGAATATATTTTAAGACCCGAGCGATCTTCAAGTTGAGATGTAGGGTATGAAGACACTTCGTGACAATTATACAACCCACTTTGCATTTCTGGACATTCATGTTGTCGCGTTTATATTTGACCGTATTTTTTATCTTTAATTAAAGTTTTCTTTTAGCTGAACGTTTTTCTGAACTCGCGCGCTAGCATTTGTGCGGGAGGTATTCGTCTCGTAAAGATTTATCAGGAGTTCTTACTCAAATTAGGTGAACTTGCCAGATTTAATTACTTTTATTTTTTGACAGCAACAACTTGTTTCATCGACGTCAGTCTTAAATGAACAGCTCACAACGTTACTTGTAAGTAGCAGAGAGAACTGCCCTGAAAGATACCATTTCATACTCGTTTGGAGGTCCATGAATTTTCTCTGTTAAAAATTTTTGGTGTTGCCCTTTTTTATTACATCATCGTCTTTGTCACTATCATCCTCTTCGTCCTTATCATCATCGACGTCATCATCATCGACGTCGTCATCATCATTATCAGCAGCATCACCATCATCATCGACGTCATCATCGTCGTCGTCATTATCATTATCACCAGCAGCATCATCATCGACGTCATCATCATTATCAGCAGCATCACCATCATCATCGACGTCATCATCATTATCAGCAGCATCACCGTCATCATCGACGTCATCATCGTCGTCATCATCATCACCACCTTTCTTGTCCTCATCATTATTATAACGTCAATCTCTGTCCTTGCAGACAACCAAATATCTTTGGTTTACGTTTGTTTTTTGTTTCCGTTTTTTGTTTTTAGAGTGTTATAACGGATCGAGACATGGCTAGAGAAAGGTAAACCTTTACCTTTTATGTCCCGGTTG
>NC_090881.1:21932088-21959588 GCF_036669935.1 Montipora foliosa
AGCGATAACAACTCAGTTGTTGTAAGTACTGAAATAGTTGACACTTGGAACTTAACTCGACACTTCGTGAAGTTTGTCAAAAAGTGAACGTTCATCTCATTCCCATGCATTCTTGGACATTTCTTTTTTTCCAATTACCATCTATTCTTGGTTTGTATCCACGTGATGAGACGGTCATGTTGATGTACAAACCCCACAAGTTTTGCATAATAATAGAGTCAAATTTTCAAAGACATTTTATTGCATTGTTCCGTACACCAACATGGCTGCCGTGACGTTAGATGCAAACCATCAATTGCGCCTTTTATAAACATGGGGACTCCGAAGTTGAAATTTGAATCAACGGCTTCGTTGAAGGCTATTTTGTTTGTCTTCGGCAGCTCGGAAGTGAATGGCACACCGGAACCAAAGTGGATCGAAACCCTGCCGAAGCCCGGAGCCCGGAGCCCGAAGCCCGCCTTGCGGGATGTGACCCATTGACTCAGTCCTCTTCTTACTGTCTGTTTTTGACATGAGTGAAAATAAACCCTTGATTGCAACTTTAACTATGGAGTCCGTTCCACGTGATTATGAAAAGCGCAATGGTACTTTTGTACAAAGACCATAGGGTTACTTTTTAATTTCCATTGGCCGTGTTCAAAACGAATGATGACCGGGAACGAAGACGAGAAATTGGTCGCACCAGCTGCAAGCTCCCTTGTTTAAGCGATTGTTATATGCCCGTTTCCTTAATTTCATTTGCGTTCAAAGTTCACAGTCTCTGCCGCTTCTTTATCCCAGTTGAACCCAGTTGATATGACCTTCTTACCAGTTCATTTTTCGTTTAGAACATCGCTAATGATATACATTCTAAGCACATGACCAATTACTTAACCTTTCATCCATCTGCCTCATCCAGTGTAGACACAACGTGGAAATGATCAATGTCGCCCTTAACCGGTGTGGGGAGTTTTGTTCTGATTAGCTACCATCCCCTCCCCCATTGCATTTCCCATTCTAACCAGTAACTGAAGCTTATTTAATTTTACTTAAGATGCTAACAAATCCAGATCTCGCAATTGGCACCGAATACTACGACGTCTAGCACGTGGTAAGTCATTCGGTTTTCTTGTGCACACCACGCACAGCTCTATAGCTTTAAATTCTTGTGGTAATTTAAGTTAAAACACTTGTTTCTTCGTACTTGCATGGTCCTTCCAAAAACGTTTTTTTGGCTGTCTTCTCTACGATAAATTGTGAGCTATGTTTGGAGACCCAGGCTCCATTTTGTATCACCAGTCTGCAGTTTCCATGTCTAAACGTTGGTGAGATTAATAATGTGACGCTCTATACATTTGATGTTAAAAACCTGTACGGTTGCGTCTTGTCTTGCGTCAAATACTGATACCGACAGTTGTCCGCTTTCGAGTCCTCCCATCCACTAATCGTGTCTTCCATAACATATCGACTAACCCATCTCTATATATAGTTTCGGTCTTTGTAATTTTCATACGGCTTTAAACGCATTCTTTCATGTTCTAAATATATACATGTGTGTAATACATTTTCCGCTATTTCGACAGCAGTGTCAACGAAAATGCAAACAAATAATAGTGTTCAGTATTAACAAAGCGTGCATCTTAAGTTTTGGTACATTTTAGTCACGTTACGGAAGAGTAAAAAAAGATTTCGTTTATTGTTTTTTTTGGTCATGTGATCGGTAAGGACTTACCCAACGTGCTCAACCAACGTCACAAGACGTTCTATTGGTTTATTGAACTAAAAAAAACGAAGAAAGAATTGGCCTCGGTCTCGAGACCGACACGGCTGCTCTGTGGCTCTTCTTATTTAGAACCGCGTGATACCAGTGATTTAGAACCGTGATACCAGTGGCATACTAGGGAGCTTAAGCAACGACAACGGCGACGGCAACGAGAACGTCATCTCAAAATATAAATTTGTGTGATTTTAATCGCTTCGTGACTATTTGAACGTTTTTAAGATGACAAGGGTGTGGTAATTCCTCAAAGATGACACCAGTCGGAACGGCACTCCATTTTAGGAGAGAAAATGAAAATTTATCCTCAAGTGCTGGCGTTCTTCGTAAAACCAAAAACTTGGCTATTTCACGTTCCAGGTGATCTGGTGACGTAATTCGGAGGACTGGGGAGAAAAATTTTAACGCCGTATCCCACAACCGCGCGCGACCTTATTTTCTAATTCAACATGGCAGAGGCGAGGCTAGATCTCGTCGGGTCTACTTGAATGTTCATTCAAGTAACAGGAAATGTGGTAGACACGGAATGATCTGTTGAGTTTTGGTGATAGAAATACTGCATGGAGTTTGACAACACCTAAGGCCGCGCGCGGTTGTGGGATACGGCGTTAAAATTTTTCTTCCCAGTCCTCCAAATTACGTCACCAGATCACCTGGCCTGGGTTGCTCGAAGCATGGTTAGCGCTAACCAGCGTTAAAATGGCATGGAAACCTATAGGTTTTGATACCTCTTAACCAACGGTTAGCGCTAACCAGGCTTCGAGCAACCGGCCCGTGGTTGTTAGAGAGCTTTAGATTCTAGTACGAGAACGACTACGAGTACGAGATTTTCTCTTAAGACAACAGTGAGCGCGCGCAAACTAGCGTCATTTTGGCGGGAAAAACGTGATGCCGTCGTCATTTTAGTACGAGGTTTTGCAAAAATGTCGTCGAATCAAAACAAGTCAACAACACGGTAGCAGTTTTGGCATTTTTTGATGAGCAAAAAGGCTCAGTTACCAGCAATAAGAATAACTGAGCAACCTAAACTGCTAACAAAGAGTAAGATTAAGCGTACGGGTTATAAATTTTCTTAGTAGTTTCGCTAAAAACGGGCAGTCAAAACTCGTACTCGTAGTCGTTCTCGTACTAGAATCTAAAGCTCTCTGTTGTTTTGCTGACGACGGCAACGAAATGGACAAAAGTGAAAAACGCACGTGCAGGGCGTGCGAAGCTATTGTTTTTAACCGCAAAATATGCAAATTCGTGACGTTCTCGTTGCCGTCGCCGTTGTCGTTGCTTAAGCTCCCTACTTTCGTGACGTCAACGACGTCGTGTGTTTATCGTCTCTAAACCTCTAAAGTGCTTGTAAGGCATGGGTATGTTTTCGTTTTATTTACTCTCTTTGCTCTTACCATGCTCTTGTTCATCTTCAGGTCTCCAGTGGGTACCGATCCTCAACGGCTTCCTCTCGGAACACGTGGCGTTCTCGTGAAGAAACTCAAACAGCACAATGGAGGCGAGGAGGAGGAGGAGGAGGAGGAAGTCGTTCCCCCAACTGGGCCTGCTGGAGCGACGATGGAGCAGAGTACGATTCCCAATCGCAAATATAGATCAGTGACACATAAATGCGCTCGCGAAGACAGCTCTCTCAACGAACACAAATTGTTAGTTTTAAACTGATGATGTCACTAGTTTGAGAAATTAGAAGGGATAGTTTTAGAGCTCCCCTTTGAACCAAAAATTGGCTTGTTCCTCATATAAGAAAAGGAAGATATTACACGGGAAAATATTTTCGATTCTTCTTAAGCTTTCAATGAAGATTTCTCACATGTCGTTTTGTTTTGGGTAGATTGGTTAATGTTCTTCCCCATGGAAAGAAACTGCAAAAGGCTGGCTTTTACAAGCGGCGAAAGCATCAGCACAACCAACGTATTTAAAACTTAGTAGAGTTTTAATAATTAGTACCTTTTACGTGGAAAAAAGTTATTTCTAATAACATGTTCACGCGCCTTCGTGATTTGCTAGTGCTCATTCTTGCGTCGCTAACGTAAAAAAGGGCCTAATGTAACCATAATTCTAACTCTGCTTTTTTGGTCAATACACATGAACAAGTACTGTTTGCGGTACTCGAAGAAGAGACCGAACTTATCCTAAATCCCTTTTGAAGCTCTTAAAGAATCCCTCAGTTGCTCAAATTGGCATTTGGTGACATCACGTTTTGGGAACTCAAGAGACTTTCTCTGTTTGTCAAAGAGACAACACTATAGAGAGCAGTGTTCACGCGTTGAAAAATTGTCACAGTTTTAAATTAGCTTGTTCATTGAATTTTTAACTATCAACATGTACTGTAGTAAAGTTTTGAAAAGCTGCTTTATTTTATTTAATGTTTTACGAAAAACCTTAAAATTCTTCATAGAAAGGAACTGAGTGCAATTCATTTAATTGCCACTAAATCAGCCCGGGGCTCATTTTTTGGAACTATTTCGCAATAGATGTTTCGGAATATTTCGGTAATCGATTTTTATTGGGAGCTATTACATTGAATGGAATGCATTTGTCCACTAACTCGCTCAATCCTTAGTCGAAGTAGGAGTGAAGAGGATATTCCTAAAGGCGTGTGACCCTTGTTACAAAATGAATGAAGTGTGTAGCACTTGCTCTCGAAATGTGACTGTCGTTTTTGTAATTTTCATTCGTTGATTTCAGAGGAGAAATTCTTCTGTCCAAATGAGCTATGATTAAATGTGACGTTTATGGCATTTGTACAAAAGACGATTGATAATGTCATTTCCGTAACATACCTTGTGTACAGTATTGTAAATGGCGGTAGAAGATCTTTCACCTGATTTGATTATTAATGAATTGTACGTTGGGCGTCCTCCTTTCGAGATCACCAGTTGTTGCAATCTCGGTCATCTCGTAGCACAGGATGACCGGTTCCAGGGTCCAAAGTCTTGCCCTCTGGGCAGATTGACAAACTTTTAACCGTTATTGGCTGCTTTTTTACCCAATAAAGACGAATTTTAGAGAGGAAGTGATCTTCGTCTTGTCATTGCTAATGGCGTAGTCCTAGAGAAGGGGGAGGGCTAGGGTAAGCGTGAACATTTCTTTGAGGGAAAGCGCAAGCAAAACAATTGCTGCAGCGAGAATTCGAACTAAATTAAGTCATTGATGGAAGACACGTAGTCGACCTGAAATGCCTTATTTACTCGAAAGCTAAGAGGCTGTTTACATTAACAAGAAGATTCTAGGGGGCAAAATAAGATCTTTCCTGGTACACTTGTGTAAATTTCAGTTGTAGTTCATTGTTGGAAGAACAAAGTTATTGTGCGCCGCCATGTTTGTCTTCCAGACTCTAGTGCTGAGATCTCTCCGATTGAAAGAAAAACGAGAGAAAAACGGTGAAAAACGAGAGGGCTGAATTAACTGTTAAGGCTACTGATTGGAGGGAGCCAAAGAAAACAACTTCAGTACTCGATTTGACGAAAAAGGTAGAAACTCTCGAGACAGTAGTGGAAGGCGAGAGTCATTCCTGTACCATTGAGAAGCTTTCCTAGTTTAAAAGCTGCATATTAATTATGGCACGTCATCAAGGTACAAGTTGATGGAAAGAATCTCTACATTGTGAACATTTTGTTTAATCCACGCTTTCAGGGCATACCATAATTCCATAGTTGAGCTAAGAATTCCCCAGTCAAACAAATTGTTAGAAATCGACAGTGTTCTCCTATCCAGTGAAAGTACCCAGGCGAATCATGCAATCTGATTGGCTCTCTGGTGAAGGATGGATGCCAGTCATCTCGCTTCCAGGAGTTGGCAAACCCGGATCAGACCAGATCAGATCGAACTCGGACCGGATCAATAACAAAATTCGCGCCAAAAGTAGACACAGGAAATCCCTGGGTCAACAGTTGAGGCTACTTCCCACCTTCGCGGGTGTCCTTATGGAAAAAGTTCGTACACGCACTAGTTTCAATAAAATTCTAACAACTATACATCAGACGATAGCGTAATAAATGTAGTTTACGATAAAAAAATATAGTTTAACTGAGTTTTCCTTTTAGTAAGTGTCAGGATGAGAGCGGTAAGACGTGAAACCACCGAGGGTTCTGCTATTGAATTTATGGGGTATCGGATGCCGCAGCAAGAGC
Organism: Montipora foliosa; assembly: GCF_036669935.1. Taxonomy (NCBI): domain Eukaryota; kingdom Metazoa; phylum Cnidaria; class Anthozoa; order Scleractinia; family Acroporidae; genus Montipora; species Montipora foliosa. The sequence continues at coordinate 21,937,978 of NC_090881.1, forward strand.
AAGATGACTGCACAATGTTATTCACAAGGCATCAATTAACAAAAGCGTGTTGGGTTGTCTCTGACAGTGAACTCGTCACCGAGTGGAGAACAAGTATTGTAATGACGTTGTGGTGAAGAGCTGGTTTTGTGGCGAAACACAGAATTTGATTGTTAAGTGGTGGAATGCGGTATTAAATTAAAAACAATTTGTGTTGCCATAAACCAACAATAACTCACTGTTTAACATGTCTGCTGCCTAGCAGTTATTTTGGCAGGTGGGCTCGTCTTTTTCAAAATGGCGACCTTGGAGATCCGCCTGAAAAGGGTAAACAAGATCTATTACGAGGGTGTAAGTGTTAATTTTCTTCATTTTGGTTCACAACTCGTATCCTTAATCAGTGACCTTGCATTTCGCAGTAGTGTTTTTGCAAGTGATTCCTTGGGCTTGGTTTGGGAAAGGTGGTTAGTATCATTGTCGGAGTTCATTGGTCGATCAATGTTCTAGCCTTTACTTGAAGGATTACTACCAATATCTTTGTATGAAAATCTTCACTAGTGACCTCATTTAAAAACTGACGTTTTATTTGGACTTCAATAGGTGATTTTCATCTCGGACGTTCGCGTTCATTGTGCACTTCAGTTGTCAATATTCTGTTCAACCGGCATTCTTCCCGGCGGGTCTAAAACACAGGTCACTCGTTGCAGGTCATTGTTTTACGTTTTGGAAAGTAACCAAAACCCTCAATTTGGGTAACCCTAGGCCTTAGGTTGGCTTTTAGGCCTAGGGTTAGCCAAGTTGAGGGTTTTGGATTACTTTCAAAAAGGTAAAACAGTAACCTGCAACGAGTGACCTGTGAATTGAAACCTGTGTTTTACACCCGTCGTATTCTTCCAGTTATTTTACATCACCCAATCGTAAATTACAATCCTGGACAAAACCAGTTGAGGCCTTTCCCATTTTCTGCCCTTTTTTTTTTTGTCATTACATAAATGGAAAGCTAATAATGCTCCCTCATCCCACCCCAAATGACACAATGTTGTCAGCGAGTGCACAGCTTGTTCTCAACATTGTCTTTTAGGGTGGAGGAGGAGGTATACAACTGTAAAAGGAACATTCTTTTTGTAAAAATCGGTTTTTAGTTAGGACATGGAAGTTAAAAGTGTTTCCACAGTTTTATCCATGATCAATAATAATAACCTGCTTTTCACAAATCCACTGTCAAGCATTAACTGTTTTGATTTTTCTTCATCCATCGGGTCTAATTTGCAGGTCGCAGGTTGCAGGTTGCGGGTTGCAGATCATTGTTTCACCAATATAGAAAGTATCCTAAACATTCTTAAAAGCTAACCTTAGGCCTAATTAGGCCTAAACAAAAGTTTTTAGGCCTAAGGTTGGCTTTTATGAATGTTTAGGATACTTTCTGTATTGGTGAAACAATGACCTGCAACCCGCGACCTGCGACCTGCAAATTAGACCCGCTGTCTTCAGTACAGTATCTCCTCCCTGCATCAATCCTTATAGTCTTCTTTACCTGTTTATCCTACACCATTTGTCGAAAGAGTCAATTTTTTCTGGTTATGTTGGGTAGAACTTAGGGTTAATCAGCAGCTTATCCAACTAGGCATGTAAAAAAAGAATTCAAAAACATGATTGTCTGTTTTATCCACATTTGTGGAAGGCAGTTAGTTCATTGTTGTGAGCTTAAGTAGTCTCTATTCACCCTTTTGAGCGACTGCAATCAATATTGTTGTTAGTGGTTTGTTATATCTGCGCATTCGTTGGATTCCTCATGCTGTGGGTTGTAGAGCTTATTCATTGGTGTTGTGGGAAAAAGGACCATTTTGTGTGCAGCGTTTAGCAGTTTTTTCCCTTCCTCCCCCCCCCCCCCCCCCTCTTCCTCTATCTACATAGGGGCTCATGGGTGGTTTGTCAGGTTTTGCCAGCCACCGGTGCAGTCTCCATCTTGGAGCTGGCTGTCAATAGTGGAAGCTTCAGGATGTCTCAGGTACCAAACCTTCACTTAGAAATGCAGTTGTTGAATAATAGTAGTCACAAAGGATGATTTTGTTGCTGGGAACAGCAAGCTGTTTTGCACAAGTATTGCAGTCTGTGTTTAAAATCTCTACAGCAAACCAAATTGATGTTTTTTTTTTTTGTATTTTTGCTGTTGTCTAGGATATTGTCAAGGGTGTTATTGTGGTGCAGAGCCGTGGGGAACTTTCCCACAATGGAATTACCCTTGTAATGGAAGGAGTAGTAAATCTGCAACTGAGTGCAAAAAGTGTGGGAGTATTTGAAGCATTTTACAACTCAATCAAGCCAATTCAATTGGTGAATTACTCCTTGGAGGTTGCCAAGCCTGGCAGATTATACCATTCAATCCAGCACTGTTTTTATAACAATATTATTATTCATTCACATCTTGATTTTATTAGTATTATGCATTTTGACAGAGGGATTGTAACTCATTTGCTTACTGATAGCCTGCTATTACAGCAGTTTGTTGTTGTTACATCTAATAGTCAAGACCTCTTTGCAGATATAGCTGCCATTTTTACTTCTGTTGTTTCAAATAGCTGCTATGGGATACCAAGGGGGCAAATACATATTAATTTGCCCCTTGAGAATCCCATAATGTCTTGCTGCCATGTATGCAAAAAGGTCTTTTAGCACCTCAAAAGATAGCACCTTCCTACTTTCCCTTTCTTGGAGTGGTGGTGAACGACAAAGAGCAGCTGTGTTTGCAGGATATGGCGGAACTAATTTATTAATTTGCGTCAATTTTGTGTGTCATGGTTATGCATTCTGTATGTCCCCAAGCAAATGATGTTCCATATCTTGAGGCAATGAATTGCAAGTGAAAACATGGGAAGACATGTAGTGACTTTCTTTCTTTTTTTTTTGTTGGGGGGGGGAGGGGAGGTTGATAAGGCTTGGTGGGGCAGAGATAAGAGAATTTAGCGTACATTTCTCCATCCTTTTCTTTCCCCTTCAGCCCCACGAGTAATAATTAGTGATAATAATTATTAGTATTATTATTATTACTGTTATTATTATTATGTAATTATTAATTGTAATGATAATTACTTGAATGTATGACCACTCCCCACTAGGGCAACAACTTCAGTTGACATCAACTGACTCGGTCCACGCCCGACTGCACTGGTGCAAGATGCAGTTTACAACTACTACACCTTCCTGACTTGATAAGGTCACAGGGAACTCCCAGACAGTCGCACTTCTAGTTATTAACTTTGTTCAACAAAATGGGAACCAGTATTTTCCATTGGGCAGGCCTTATGCAACCATTGCACTTCAAATCAGTGTAGTCTTGGATTAGAGGGTACAGTCTTTCATGAGCTATTGTAGCTAGACATGCAATATGCTCTTTGAGAAAGATAGATTTCAATGACTGCAATGTTTACACCTAATGGCACAACAGAGCTTCCATTTGAGATCCCATTGAAACCAAAAGGCAACAAACCACTATATGAGACCTACCATGGAGTGTTTGTCAACATCCAGGTTTGTGTTAATTTTGTTCTGTTACCCACATAGTATTGCTGTGGGGTGGATTGGTAACTGTGACAATTATTGATATCAATTGATAGCAATTTGTCTCTCACCTGAATATTTAAGTAATAAGTTTATCTCTAGGGGTAGTATTAGTGGCCGAGCGACCCGTAATTCACAAAAATTAAACATCCCACTCTGTAAATCAGCAACCGGCCAGAGGTCCTTTTATTATCGTATTGTAAGTATTTGGAATGCTATTAGCCCTACATTGAAATTAAGTCAATGTGTAAGTAGTTTTAAACGTAATCTTAGATCAGATCTTTTAAAAAAGTATTTGTCTTAAATTAGGTTGATTTTCCTCCCTTTATCCTATGTATTCAATTAATTTTTATTATATATATATAATATAGTGTTTTTAGAGTTGATTTTAGTTTTTATAATTATTATTGTTACCTCTTTTAATTACATTGTCACTGAAAAGCCCCCATGGGGAGTTGTCAATAAAGTATTGTATTGTATTGTATTGATATCCAAGGGTAAAACAAAAGGCCAAGAAAATTAATATTACCTGTGTTATAAATGTAATCTTGTGCAGCATTGAAATCATTGCCAGTACTACATGTATTCTGACAAAGACAAAAAGACGAATGACTACAGAAAGCCAGTAAAAGTGCTGTCAATTTAGCTGTTTATTAAGCTGTCTTTAATGATGCAGTTTTCTTTGCTTGCAAGAAATACGTCTGCTTTGAAGTGATGTCTTCCTGTCTAGCATAAGTTTTAAAGGAGGTTTTAAAATGCACCACTTCTGATGGATTGGCCAGATAACGTCCCCTTTTCCCTTGCTGTTTAGTTTGAGTGATAGTCAGGTTATCATTTGGCCAATCAATGCCTGAGAAGTGATCTGTTTTAAGTTGTTGGTCTCCATAGGATAGGTACTGCATGCTGAGCAGAGAAAGGAATAAATTATTATTAAATTGTTAGTGTTTCATAGCAGAGGTTAATGTTATTTTTATGGCTTTTTAGTATTATCTGAGAGCTGAAATGAAAAGGCCATTGCTAAACAAAGATCTTCAAAGCCAAGCAGAATTTATTGTTGAGAACAAGGTAATGTCATCTATCTTGAAATGAATACATCTGTCATGTACAAAAAGATTAGTTAAGAACGGTGGGAGAACAACTTTTAATTTTGTCACAACTATTATTTTTTTCCAAAATGGGACTGAATTTGATGCATAAAAGAGGCTTAAGTCATAAAAGGAGTTGGGGGGGGGGGGGGGGCATTGGGGGTGAAAGGGTGGCATTATGGGAGAAGTGGGGGAATTTGCACCCAAATGTTGTAATCCTTGGCGTACAACACAAGATTTTGCTTGAGTGTCACCAGTAAGATTCTTGTATTTGGATATCTTTTGCCATTTTAAATGTTATACTGTCTACAGACACCATCTAAGAAGGAAGAAGCCAAACCTGTGGAGTTTTCCATAACACCAGAGTCTCTGGAAAATGTGAAAGAGGTACTTGGTTACAGCTGTAATTAATTTTGAAAACTTGCTTTGTTGCGTAGTTGACAATATTATTGTCATTACATGTAAGTGCTTTATACCGTTAATACTGTAGCATGGCTTCCTCTCTTTGCCATGTATAAACCTTTTACTACCCTTAATGAGTAAAAGAAATTTCATTTTGTTTCACTGGAATTTGTAATTTAGTCTATATTAAGTTTCTGCAGCCGTTGTCCTTAGTAACACCTAATTTTCTGCCAATTCAGCAACACTTAGAGTTCCTTTTTATGCACCCCTTTTATCACCCATTGCCATGCTTTTACAAATCCCATTTTGTATGTTACATATTTAATTTTTCTTTCACCCTTTTCCTGTAAGCTTGTAGTTTTGGCATAAGTTAGTCAAATTTGCCTTCACTGCAGGGGGTTCAAGATAAATTAGCCAATATCAAAAATACCATAATACTCTTTGTTTGTCCCTCCAAAATCTTGCATAAGCATTGTTTTTATTTTCTCGTGGGACTTATAATGGTCCCAAGAGAAACTGGAAGCAATGCTTATGCAAAATTTTGGAGGGACAAACAAAAAGTATTATGGTATTTTTGATATTGGCTAATTTTGAGGTGAAAACAATGCAACTTTTAGTGGACCTGCCAGTCCTTCTCTTGTTAGGTTTTTGGGCATTTTTGTGTGGCAACTTAATTTCCTGATTTGACATGATGAAACACACTTGAGAATAAACAGACAATACCTAGGATCTTGGATGAAGGTTTCAACTTCAAAACCATCAGCAGCCTTCGCAACAGAGAAGCCAGGCATTTGATAAGGCCATTGTTTAACTTTGTCAAAGAAACAAACAAAGAAACCACATCAAAACTGTTTGTCAAAATCGGCTTATCTCACACTTTGATTTCTCTGAAATGAAGCATTCCAGCTTAAAAAGATAAGAAATCAAGGTGGAGTCAGGTCAATAAAAGGCTAAAATCTTAGAACTTTTGGCCCAGCAAATTTGATGACCCAGTTACATGAGGGGCTCCACCACTTGCTAATTACTGATGCATGGTAAAAACGGAGAAAATTATAGTGAGTATATGTTTTGTCTCTTGAAATATTTTGAGTCCTTTAATTGATTCAGAGGTTGTGTGCCAGCTGGAAAGTGGACATGTAAAGTCACTTACCCAACCATGAAATCTGTATGTCCCCGATGACTGGATAAAGGTTTTCTTGTGTGATGGGAAATCAATGTGTGATTTCAGCAATGTTTGGGCAATTTATTTTAAGCAAAACCAAACTATGCCATATGTAATCATAGATTGCCCATTGCGGTCATCAATCTGTAATAGGCAGACCCAGGAGTCTGTACTCTGAAATCTGTTTTGGGAGAGGCGTATGCACACCCATAATTTGCCCGCAACCCCTCCCAGGACTGTTAATGGTGGGTAATTTTTTATTTTACCCACACAAACTTGGCTGTTACCAAGTGCTCCTCTACCCACCAACACAGCAGTTTGTGTTGTAGTTGTAATGTAGTTTCATTGCATTCTAAGCTAGTATTGACTTGTAGGGTTTGGTATCAATATTATTTATTCTTGTAGAGAGTTAAAGTTCCGAAGTTCTTAGTGAAGGGTGAACTGGACAATGTACAGTGCTCCATTGCTAAGCCTTTCACAGGAGAGGTAGGTAACATGTTATGTTATTGATGACGATCATGACCATTATAATGATGATGATGATGATGATGATTTGAGGATGACGATGTAAAGTAGGTGACCGTGACATTGATACCGACAATGACAATGGTGATGATTGTTGGTGGAGGTTTAGCTTCACTGCACAAAACATTTCCCCTTAATCAGACAGAATATGCCAAAGAGACTTTCTACTCTGGGTGCTGAAGTGGTTACCATCTGATGATGAGACTAACATATCCCACAGTCACCACCGTAATGGTCAAAACGCAATGATAATCCATTGTTTTGTCTTTCACAAAGCATGTACAGTTCATTATGCTGTAATCAGTTCCACCCACCTTCGTCAGCGCAATACAGCGGTCTCTTTAGTCATTCAACCCTTGATTTTGTGTGTTTAAAAGGAAAGTGTCACAAAGTTAAGCAAAATTCAGTGACTACTATAAGAATGAGCAACCAAACCATGCAAAACATGAAAATAACTACTGAAAACATCAATGGTTTGAATAAAAAAGCAGTCACAGAAGGAGGCAGGGATGGACAAAACTGAAGAAGATTACAATGGATTGCAACATTTGGATTTTTGAAAACTGTTAAGCTCAACCCTTTGACTCTCAGGAGTGATCAGTATGTATATTCTCCTTACAATTTCAATGAAATGTCATTTTAACAGGGATTGAGAATTAACTTTAGAGGTGTGATCTTGATAAATTACAAAGAACTGTATGGTACTAGATGGGAGAATGAACCTTTCGATCATGGGAATGATCATAGTTTATTGCTGATGTTTGTAACTTTAGTATTGTATATGGTAGGGAGATGCTTTTTGTCACGAGGCTTTGATTTTGTTGTTTAAAAGTAAATGTTTGGTTAACATTTAGTTAACATCACAATTAAGGTTGAGAAACTGGCAAAACTACACAAAATGGACTACACTACTGTGACACAGGCCCGTTATTTTCTTATCAGTTCTTTGTTTTTTTTCCATTTCTACGCAGCTGGAAGTTGTACACTCAGACAAACCAATTAAATCTATTGAATTGCAGCTTCTGAGAATAGAGACATGTGGTAGGTGATGTCACCCTGACCTTACTGACTAAGGATTGTTGATGACTATTATGTAAGAAGGAATGCTTTTGGTCAAATCCCCTGACAATGCACTAGAGCAAGTACCAAGATGATGTAACTGGTTTAAACTTGAAAGCAAGACTGACTAGATAGCACAGTGTACTTCTGCCAGTGTTCATTTTGCACATAACAAACTGATTGTCTGTGATTTGAATGAGTAGTTTATTTGGCAAAAACAAAAAATAGTCAACTTTAAGGGTGTGGCACTTAACTACAGAAAGACAATGGTTGCTAAGGAAGCTTTTTAGTCAAAGAGTCTCACAAGAAGGTTGCATGGATGGTTCTATGAAGTGACTTTTTCAATGGAAGTCTTACATCACTTCAATCAGAATATGCATGCGCAACAAGTCCCATTCTTCTGCCATGCGTGAAAAACATGCAAAAACTCTCAGGGAACAAAAGGAATAGGCGTTTTTTTTCACCAGATGGGAACCATCTCATCATTTTTCACAAACTGTTGTATGGAATTTCTATTTGGACAAAAAATGGACCCGATATTTTGAAAAGGGTGTCAAAAGAGGGCCTTATGACGTGATACCGGTAATTTTTTTGAAAAATAACTTTTTTTTAAATCCATGCTACAGATCTTGTGTTAAACTGTTCTCGTACTGTCGCGTTAAAAATTTGTGAAAAATATAGTTAACTCGCTGAGTTTTGAGGCATTTTCTGTTTTGGTCAGGTGATTTACCAAATATGGTGTTGAGTCGACCCAGACAAACAAAATTTTAAATAGAACAAACCTGACGATAAAATGGTAACTGCAGAGTTAAAGGGACTCAAGAAATGATTATTTGAAGGATTCCCTAGCAACAGTTTGGTAGTCGAGAGCTAACCCCCTAAAGTTAGTTTAAGTTGTGGAAATAGAAGTTGTAGAGAACAGAAGAATGGAAGAGTATCAAAGAAGACACATGTCAAGACCATGGGCCACTGCAAACGGACACTGTATGTAGAAATTGGGGTTGCAGTTTTGTGCTTTCTGAAGAGCTAACAAATGTTAGCTTTGGTCCATTAGGGCTTACTTGCTTCTGACTTAACACCTCGCAGTCATCATTGATATACGATGGACAACCGATGTCCAAGTTATGACAAATTCAGCACATGGTCTTGAGTTAACCCTTTCACTCCCGAGGGGATCCCACTGACAAGTGAAATCATCTGGTGTTATACAGAGTAAAATGTGTTATGTGTCACTCTCTGGAGTGAGTTAAAGGGTCAAATTCATAATTGGATATGGATTCAGTAGGTTTTCAGGAGTACTTTCAGCATGAAGTAAACTGCTATCCTCTGTTTTCACATGATGTCAAAGCAGCCATGTTGGTGTTCCGACCCAATCCTCTGGAAATTGACATCTATTATTATGCAAATGTTTTCCTTTGTTTTCCTGTTGATCATATGAGTGGAAACCAAGAATAGTTTAGGTTAGACATTTTTTTTTTTTTTCAGGTTGTGCAGAGGGGTATTCAAAAGATGGTGAGTACCAGTATTAGCTTAATTTGTGTTCAGATGTAAGTCATGAATAAGTCATGATGGAGACTGCTAAAAGAAAGGTGATATTCAAGTGACTTGAATACCCATGTAAATTCATTAATTAATGATACAATAATGCAACTATAGGGGTTCTTAATGCAACTATAGGGGACCTTTAGATCAGAGAACAAGGACAACTACGAGTATGAGTTCCATACTGAGCAATTTGTGCATAAGGTTTGAAGGCCAACATTTTTGGAAGTGCGCATGCTCAGAACGGAAAATTCTCACTCGCAGTTGACCTAGTCAATTATTTCTGTATTTAAATCAAAGAATGACCATTTTGTGGTAATGCCAGTACATCGTGCACATCATATGTCTTGCGTTTATCACAAGTCATATACAGTATTGTTAACCCTACTGATCTACAACTCCTACTGTACCAAGAACTTTAAGGATGGAGCACTAATCTAATGGTTTGCGTGCCAGACACTTGATGATCACTGACTCTTAATTGGCTTGTTGGCGATTATAAAGCCTGGCTCTCTCTATATACACATATACATATTTTTTTAACTTTAAATCCAACATTTATTGAACATACACACGTGCAGTTAACATTCACAAAAGACAATCTGCAACACTAACAAACACTACAACTTGAAGCTGACAAAAAAGAAACCTAATACAATAAAAACTTTAGTAGTAACTAAAATTAAATGAGAGCGCAATCAGTTAAGTAAACAGAATTTCATGAAATTCTGCCTACCTTATAATATTGCCAGTATTATTGCTTCATTGCTAGTTGAAAAACTGACTTGAAGTTTCATGCATGGCGTGCACATTAGTTTTTTGACTATCAATAAAGCAGTTTTCAAGTGACTGTCAAAAGCAATTAGGCGATTGCAATTGCTACGCTTGGTGATTGGTCTAAAAATCTCGTGCCACTTTGTCAACCAATGGGAAGGAACACCAAAACCAATCGCGACTCGCAGGCCCGATTTTTTCCGCCCTTTGAGCAAATTACATGGAATGGGCCCTTTGCAGCTTTGTGATCACATGGCACAAAAACCGCCATACTGGAACGCAAATTGCGCACTGGGTCGTCTAAAACAAAGGAAGTTAATCTAAATTTCTTTGTTTTAGATATCCCAGTGGGCAATTTGCGTTTCTGTTTGGCGGTTTTTGTACCATGTGATCACAATTTGCAAAAGGCCTATTGCTACGAATTTGGATTGGTTCATTACGCTGTTTGCATCTGCTGTGATTGGTTGAAGTAATCACTTTGGAATTTGTTTTACGACACTCCACTGAAAACCGCTCTAATCAACTTTAATTTGCCTTCTGTTTTAGCCACTGAGATTCAAAATATCCAGGTAGGAAATAAAGTGTAGTTTGAACTGCCTGTTTTGGACATTTGATGAAAACCCTGCTTGGAAAAATATAGAGTACAAAGGTGTTAAATATATGAAATACATCATATATTGCACTGCGGGTATGAAATCAAATGAAACCATGTTGTCTCGCAGTGATGAGCGCAAATTTCTATTGCGTCGAGAAGCCTGAAAATTTTTCAGGACTTCAACGGGATTTGAACCCGCGACCTCGCGATACCGGTGCGTTGCTCTAACCAACTGAGCTATGAAGCCGCTGACGTTGGGAGCTGGTCACTTCTGAGTTCACAACTTCCCGTGATAAGTAATTATGAGTGAAATATATATATGAAATACATCAATATATTGCACTGCGGGTATGAAATCAAATGAAACCATGTTGCCTCGCAGTGATGAGCGCAAATTTCTATTGCGTCGAGAAGCCTGAAAATTTACTTATCACAGGAAGTTGTGAACTCAGAAGTGACCAGCTCCCAACGTCAGTGGCTTCATAGCTCAGTTGGTTAGAGCATCGCACCGGTATCGCGAGGTCGCGGGTTCAAATCCCGTTGACGTCCTGAAAAATTTTCAGGCTTCTCGACGCAATAGAAATTTGCGCTCATCACTGCGAGACAACATGGTTTCATTTGATTACAAAGGTGTTGGTAAACAGCAAACGGCAGTTTTCTGCTTGTCTCAGAAGAGTAGAAGTTTCTCATTCTGACTTGCCTCTTTATTTAAGAAATTGATATTTGTAGCTTACGGCCCAGAAATTTGAAAAAATGAAACCAGCTTTTTGAATGTTTACACAATTTTCAGCCTGTCGTTTGCCGCTTGCCCGTAAGCGTGTTGCATCTTTTAGATGATGCTTCGAAAATAGGCACAACTCTTTGACGTGTTTACCGCTAGAAGCCCTTCCTGCCGTTTAAACGTGAACTGCAAACTGCAAACGCCACCGCAAGATCGTGATCACGTGACATCCTCAGATTGGTCGTTTGTTGGTCTCTATTAATTTTAAAACTGGTGTCTCTTGGCTTTTTTTTTTTTCAGATCGCAGAAGGCGATGTTTGCCGTGGTTTAAGAATACCACTTTACATGATTTTTCCTCGTCTCTTTACATGCCCCACATTAACTACAGCAAACTTTAAAATAGGTGAGCATTAGATGTTATTTGGGAGAAACGGGAAGATACTTGGGTTTTTTGAAATTCACTTTGGATTATACCTCGAGATCCTTTATTCAATAATCCTGCTACAGAATACTGACTTAAGCTGAAAGAAAATAATATTGTCGATCAAATTGGTTGAAATTTCTTTTTGAAAAAATGTGTCGCATGTTTAAACTCCCTAATAACGTGTTACAATTGCGTCATCGTTCTCACGTAAAGAGCCTTTGTGTGATAACAACAGGGCAATCGTAACACGTCAAGATGGCGGCGTCCGGGAAATTTGAAGTCAAATTTAAACGATTTAGAAATTCAGTTATTTCGGATACAAACGCTTTCTAAGAAATATTTTCAAGCAAATTTCATGGTGAAAATTTTATTTTTTGGCTGGAGAGGAGTTTCCTTTTAGAGGGGGGTGTGACACGCCCTTTTCAGTGGCTTCTCTGTCTCATGTCAGTGGTATCTGAGAACCATTGAAAACAAAATTATGATACACTTTGTTTACTTGAAACCGTTTCAGCTCTGATACTATCCCCTGTGTTCTGAAGGTGAATTTCACTCGAAACATTTAGACTTGTTTTAATTCCTGCAGCTTCCTTTGAAGACATAGTAAAGAATGGACAAATCTCGAACTCATACGATATCCTTCTAATTTTCAATTAGTGTTTGGGTCATTGGTGAAGGTCTAGCCTGCGTCTCAGTCGTAATCTAACATCGGTTAGTAACGTCTGCGAAGCAGCTCCGAGATCCTTGTTCTGGACCCCCAACGGACTCAACGAACAAGCGGAAGTGCGTTTCAAATTTCCCTTTAACCTGATTGGCTATTACCAGTTTTCTCGAAAAATTGTATTTCTTAACAGACCAATCATGGCGCGTACTCAAATCCTGGTACGCTACTGGGGGCTCAGAACAAGGATTTCGGAACTGGTTCGCAGACGTACCAAACCAGAGGTGTGGTTTCGTCTGTAGCGCAGGCTAGTAAAGGTCATGATCACATTATCCTCATCAGGGTGGGGTGGTTTTCGCGCTGAAAAGAGGAACCCCTCCTTCCCCTTCCTCAAATCGCAGTCTCTTGCCGTTTGCAACCAGGTGGAACCTGTTAATCCATCCCTCTTAATTCATCCCTCCATATTGCTCTAGGCCTTCCTCCCGATCGTTTTATCTCTTGGGACCCATTCCGTAACCCGCGGTTCCACCTGTTACCTATTAGTTGTGCCACATGACCAGCTAATTGATGCTCTAATTGGTTACGTTGCTGTCTGTCCCTCCTGTTTTCCCTCTTCTCCATGTCTGTCTGTTTCTATCTTTAAGAGTAACGTCAACCATAACTCGTTCCATCTTTCTCTGGTTAGTTGCAAGCTTTTGCAGCTGAGTGTCGCTTAGCGACTATGTTTCACTGTGAAATGTTACTTCCGGTTGTACACATTCATTGAAAGCATTCTTTCGAGCCTCTTGGCACAATGTTGTTAAGTTTCCCAACATTGTCATTTTTCAGATCTGGTCAACAACCACAACATCTTTTATTTAAACACGGTGGATTTTAAAGCTAATGTAGCTTATGGGGCCCTGTAAAAAATGTTAATAGGAAAAATAAAAATTCAAAAAAGACATGAATAAAATCAATAAAAGACAAGATCGCTATCAATTTGGGAACCCATTTGCGGTGCATGACTCTTCACTAAAGTTCAAGTTTCCTCGGAGGGCGGGGAGAGGGACCTTTTTTTGCCCTTTTAGCATAATCTCTAGCGCTGATAGCGGATGGTTCTAAAAGATTCCAAACAATGGATCCTCTGCACGATATAGAGTTTTTCATACAATGGTCGTTGTCTGTGGTGACCAACTGACCGAGGTAGTTAAGCGAGTTATTGGTAGCTGTCGATTTCTTGTATCTTTTCAGTTATCATCGAGGATTCTTTTTTTTTTTGTTGGCATTTTTATTACTCATAATTTGCATGACTTGTCTCGGTGGTTTATTAGTGCGGTGGATCTTTCAGAATCTTTCCTATAAACGCTGAACTTTGGGTTTATTCGAGGAGACTTGCAAGTCTAAATATTTGCAAAGGAAACTTTTTTCCTGCTGTTTACTTAAGATTCTTGAGTGTTGATTCGGTTTTAATCTGCGACGTCCCGCTCCCAAGTCCGCTGCTTATTCACCAAGCATGCAACTGTCAGGTGTTTCCCGCTGTCTTTTGTTTTGCGGAAAGTTAGTTTTCGAAGTCACTTTTTGGCGGCGAGAGACATGTGCCGGATATCCGTCTGCGTTCGAAGGTTAACGTGAGCAACTTTTTGCAGGCGGTCAGCGTCAATGCGCCCCCGTGACAACAACGGAATAAATAGTCGCGCAAACATTTTCTTTCTTGCTCAGATCAGGTGACCTGAGATGGATTAACGGCGATAGGAAACAGAGCCTAAGATAGCCCTTAACTTGTATACAATCAAAGGGCGCCTAATAGATTTTTCTGCCTTTGCATAAACTGGAGCATAGAAGGGCTCCCCTCATTTATTCCCTACTTCAAATATCTTTGCAGTCCCTTGTTCCAATGGAATCGCTTCCTTTATAGGTCTCAGATTATTTCTGGACTAGCTTAATAGTCCCGCGAATGACTTAGATACCTTTGTACTTTTGTCTTTATCTTTCAGAGTTTGAGGTAAATGTGGTGATAATTCTTCAAGACGATCATCTCATTACAGAGAACTTTCCAATCAAGATTATCAGACTGTAGTGCTTTTGCTGGATAGCTTGATCCATTCCTAGTTTTTCACACATCAGCATTCTTGGCTACACATACCAAGTGCGAGTTGTATAGAGTGTATGAATATGACGTCACAACGGCCAAGTTGGTGTCTCAAAACAAATTGTCTGGAAATTTAAATATTCCTTATTAAATCTTTTGTTTTAGTTAAAGATTGTGGCCGCTGATCTCGTTAGTGAATAGGTTTATTAGCCAAATACCTGGAATAATGATGGTAAACAGAAATCCAAGTTTGACATCACCATAATTTGGAAGGAGAAAGCTCACAGTTATCTCAGTTATTCCCGTTTTGAGAAAGAATGAAACGAAATTCGGCTGCACCTTCAGAATTAAGAAGGAACTCAATCTCTAAAATGATTATCTTATGCTATGCCATGGCACTTCCCATATTGTACTCACCCAATCTATCTATGGAATGGTGTTCTCGAAAGATATTCTCCTCTGACCATCGCACACTTCATTGTGAAACTCTTTTGTTTTGTCTTTTACTTTTATAATATTGATACAGGAAAACGATTGGTTAACGAATTCCAACAAGTGGCAACTTGGAATAAATGTATGTATTTGATGTGTGGGTTGGAGGTGTGGGGATGGCATGGGCCTCCCACCAATGTGGCCCGGGTTCAATTCCCAGACTCGGCGTCATATGTGGGTTGAGTTTGTTGATTCTCTTCTCTGCTCCGAGAGGTTTTTCTCCGGGTTCTCCAGTTTTCCCCTCTCCACAGAACCATTATGATTTCATATGTAATAATTTGATTTGATTTCATTTGTGCACGACCCCACAAGCTATTCAGCTTTAAACGTTATCGTGTGAAAATAAAGTTCTATTATTATTAATATTATTATTATCATCATCATCATCATCATCATCATCATCATCATCATCATCATCATCATCATTATCATTATTATCATTATCACTATCACTATCACTATCATTATCATTATCATTATTTTATTTATCTAGTCCTTTCACGGGAACACATGAAACCAACAAATTGAACTACTCCCAACTAAGTGGCTTCATAGCTCAGTTGGTAAAGCAATGCACCGGCATCGCAGAGGTCATGGGTTTGAATCCCATTCAAACCACCTGAATTTTTCAGGTGTCTATAAGAAACAATTGCTTAAAATTGTCCAGATGAGTATGAGGAGCACCTCTCCCTTCGAAGAGGTAAATTGTTGCCGAACGGAATTGAGCTTCTCCCTATTTTCGTCAACTTCGTTTTATAACGTCCACAATGGTGAATAGAATATTTCAGAATTCAACATGACACCAACACATCAATATTTGTTTCAGATGCAAGTGCTGCCAGATTTATTATCTTACGTTAAAGCGTTTGTGATGCTTTGGGCGGGGCCTATACCTCTCGCCGACCATTATCTCTTAAACACATAGTTTTGCGTATAAGGAAGAACTAGCAAACTGATGTGTTGGTCAGGCCTTATACCCCAATTCAATGCTGATTCCTTAGGATTGCATTACACGTTATTTCTTGCCAAAGATGGTTAGAAAAATAGAGGTCGCGTACGACCTGGGTACCATATTTCAAAAACGTTTCTGGCGTTCCTAGCTCCTTTATTCCTTCCAGGAAATATAAGTTTGTTGCCATCTGTAGTAGTCGGAAAATCGTGATTTGACTTGATTTGCGTTAATTGTTAATTTCAGTTTAGTGTCCCAAGTTAGTGCTCCAGCGACTAGACACTAAAATGACGTTCCTTTCCTTTTCCTTAACATTGAAGGATCTTATTAGTGCAGGGATGTCGCAGTGGTGAGAGCACTCGCCTCTCACCAATTTGGCCCGAGTTCGATTCCGGACTAGGTGTCATATGTAGGTTGAGTTTGTTGGGTCTCTTCTCTGCACCGAGAGGTTTTTCTCGGGTGTTCCCCTCTCTTCAAAAACCAAAATTTGACTTGATTTACGTTGATTGTTCATTTCAGTTTGCAGTGTCCTTAATTAGTGCTCTAGCGCTAGAACGACTAGACACTTTCAATAAAGTTCCTTTCCTTTATCTTCAAAGTCAGGTTTCTTTCATATCGTGCACCTTTGCCATAAGACTCACACCAAATGGTTCCTATTGGTGATTCAATCCACGTAACCTATGTGTTAATTCGGATGTACCGAATTTTGTGAAAGCTGTTCTTTACACGGATGGAATAAAGATCCCAACTAGCAGAGGTATTCATCTCATCCTATTATATTGCTTGTCTTGAGACCTGTAGCTTCCTGCCTCTAATGTGGAGTACGTAGAAGTGTGCCACTTTCCTTTTAATTAACCGGCCAAATGCGGACGAAACAGAGCGGTCAGTGTAAAACGCAGACTGAGGTTATAACGTAACTGTTGAAAAAGCCCAAACCCGTAAGAAATGCTAACAGTGAAGCCTAATTAGGCCTAAAACAATATTTAGGTTTAACTGTTAGCATTTCTAATGGGTTTGGGCTTTTTCAATCGTTAAATTATAAGCTCAGTCTGCATTTTACCCCCGGTCTGCAGTCTGCGTTTTACACTGACCGGAAACAGAGGATTTTCACCGTCACACCGCGCACCGGTGGCTCAGTTGGTTGACCACCGGGCTGCCATGCGGGAGGTCGTGAGTTTGACTCCGGCCGGACCAACACTCAGGGTCTTTAAATAACTGAGGAGAAAGTGCTGCCTTTGTAATTACATCCGCAAATGGTTAGACTTTCAAGTCTTCTCGGATAAGGACGATAAGCCGGAGGTCCCGTCTCACAAAAAACTTCCATGTTCATTAGTTCCCTGTGGGACGTTAAAGAACCCACACACTAGTCGAGAAGAGTAGGGGATGAAGTTCCCGATGTTGTGGCTGTGTGTATATGGGTGGGTGGGTATAGCAGGTCCACATCAGCTGAATAGCTGCCAAAACTTGACCTGCTCAAACAAATAAATAATAAACAATTTGTTCCGGTGAGGAATTCATTTGCTCCCTTTTTGCATGTTTTTCTTTTTCCTCGGTGGATGGATGAAAGAGTGGACCCTGTGAGCGGAGAGTCTGGAACTGTATCATAAACAAAACATCTTAGATGAGTTATTTGATTCCACCTGCACCTGGGTATCTTGTGCCCAGTCGGTAGAGCATGAAACTCGGTCTTTATCTCAGAAACTTGGTAAATCTTAGCCATGGGAATTTAATTGGGACGGGACGAACAAATAATCATTTCAGTCGGGACTGACGGATTTGTGTTCAGGCTAACTTTAATAATTATTATTTCGCGTCGTTCTGCGGGATGCGTTGAGGTCGGGTTTGGATTAATAGGGAGCTTACGAAACGACGACGCCGACGGCAACGACGACGCTACAAAACAATAGGTTTAGTGAGAAAAAACAATGGCTCTGCACGTGCGTTTTACGTTTTGGTGCATTTGAAGTCCTCGTAGCCGTCGTCGTTCTCGTTTCGTAAGCTCCCTATTAACAGTGAAAAAACGCTCTGTTAACACATAAATAACTCTATGTGGACAGAGTGAATGTGGTTTTCTCCAATTTTGATTGATATCTTCTCATCTGAGAAGAAGGAAAAGTTGGAGAGCGTTGCCATTTTGAATGGAAAGGTCGGGGCAACCCTAAAACCCGGAATCCGGAATCACAGTACAATACAGAGAGTAAAAACTATCCTAAACATTCATAAAAGCTAACCTTAGGCCTAATTAGGCCTAAGGTTAGCAATTAGGCCTAAGGTTAGCTTTTATGAATGTTTAGGATAGTTTTTACTCTCTGTATTGTACTGTGATTCCGGATTCCGGGTTTTAGGGTTGCCCGAAAGGTCGTGTATAAAGTGCCCCATATGCATGCTAACGATGTGTTGTATTATGTAACCATGCAACTGTTTGTGGAATGGTAACTAGCGCCTGCTCAGGGGTGATCAGATGCTTCCATTGCACTTTCTCTTTCTTCGTTAAGATAATGCGGGTGAGTCACGGAAGGAACGGTAAGCAAAGTTGCGTTGATTTTGTCGAGCCATCGGTACCCACTATGAGCAAACCTGTTGGTGTGAATATCAGAAAGTTCTCTTCTGACTGTGACGTTCTAATTCGAACTCGGTAGCTGTTTTCGTTTCTCCTCGTTCACAGTTGCCAGGGTATTCCTTTCGGCAACTTGACAGTGATGAGATGAGTGCGGATGATTTCGGGCAGTTGGTCATGTCCACAAGGTTAGAGAAACTCGCTCTTGAACATGGCATTACTCGCAAATCATATGAAGAGTTCTGCAACAAAAAAGGACCATTAATGTTACTTCTCAGGAGTCACTAGACTGTGGACTTTTGAGACCTCACTGACATACCATGCAACAATGATGAAAGACTGAAACTTTTAGGTAGAACTTTTAAACTGTATAGTGCACTTGAGGTTTGTTAAAATGACATGATCAACGTTTCACTGACTGTTTACAATAGGGTGTTGAGTGATTTAAGATGGTTTGCAACGGTTTTCAACGGTAAATCACGATTTACAGCCAATTGAAATTAAAGTCACGAATTCGCTGTCTCTTACTTCCACGACGAAATCGTGAAAAACTGATAAAAACCGTCGGTAATCTGTTGTAAATCGTGCTAATCCTTATGTTTGCCAACATAAATGTGTTCGATTTCCAAGAATGAAAAAAAAACAAAAAAAAAGCAATCTATCTAGATAAAATATTGCAAACAATGATATGCAAAGGCACCCATACACTTCTTTAAAATAACACCAAGGTAACAGCCACTCCATGGTTTGCCTAGAGGTCTAGCATGCAATATCGGCAAGCAAGTGGGGCATAACTGATGTTTTTGGGCAGGTTCGAGTCTCTCTTTTTTTTTCTTACTGTAATTATTCCTGCAATTACCAGCCGATGCATTTTCTATATATGTTTTGTAGTGTTCAGCGTTTAAGCATATTAAAATAATTACGATCTAGTCAGGCATAAGCTTGTTCTTTTTTTTTCATTGCGTCTTCTATGCAGCAGAACTCTCTCGTAGTTATCAATGCATCCTGCCATTCATACAGGCTTATGATAAGTGAATTTTTTATTCATTTTATATTAATCAAATAAGCATTCTGTTTTGTGTGAGTTCACTGATAAATGACCAGGTTTGCTTTGAAAGCATTGAGCTTTGAAGCGTTTGAGCACAGATTTATTGTCATGATTGCTATACATGACGTTGTGAGTAATGGCAGTTGAAGTCCTCAGACAATCTTGAACACAATAAAATGGAACAGCAAACCCCCCATCCCCCCCAAATTCCAAGGTTGAGTTCCCTTGGTTTGTCTATTTCCACGATCAAAGAGCTGAGCAATGTTGCAAGCTTTCCAGAGCCAAGTGAAAGCAACAAGTCGAAAAAAGGGAAAAAATGAGCTCTCTTTGACGATGGGACTATTTGTATGATTGATGTTTACATCAATCACTGGCATTTTGGGAAATGATAATTGTGTTTAATGCACCTGTTCAAAAATTTGGAATGCTAGATAATTTTTTCAAAAAATTACCACCAAGATTTTTTGTGGTACAAAAATTTGTTCTAGTGCAGCCCAGGCCTAGGTACGTTTTCACAAGCCTCCTTTGTTTGCCAATTGAGGAGGACTGGTTCTTGTGTTCCTCAACGCCATTACTGACACCAACTTTCATTGCTTGGATTTTGACCTTATTTGCTTGTCTATTTTGTTTTCCAAAGACAAATCGTGCGATAATACTCAGGAGATTTGGTCCTTTGTTCTGTCCATTAAAAAGGTGATGCAGACATAATTATTCATGCTTGCATGTACTCTTTTTAATCAACAAGACAAAGGATCAAATCACCAGAGTGTTATCACATGATCTGTAGTGAGGAAAGAGAATGTTATGAGTGAATAAGGTCTATTGAAGTGTGGATTCAAATTGTTGTTTCCGTTTCTGCATTCCTGATTCCTGGTTTTTTGCTTATGCACAGTATTTTTCCAAGGTGTTTTAAAATATATGCAGGAAAAATTGTCATCAGCATTCACTTGGGTGGTTTCTCTTACAATGAAGTTGAATTGGATGCACTTGGTTTGATATATCTCCAAAGTCCTATAAGAGTCTCCTAATGTGGAAACCCATTGAAAAGTGAATATCAATAAGGCTTTTTGGCAATCTCAGGAACCAAAGCATAACGATGTATTTTTTTTTTTTAAAAGCCTCTTTTGTCAATTTTTCTTACAGTTGATGAAATAAACAGGTTAAAAGATGGCGAGTGCTGCACCATCATTTTCATCCACTAAGGAGACAACAAACTATGCACGGTTGTGTCGTCTTTTAGTGGACGTGGGAACTCAGGCGCTTAGAGACACCTTTGACAGGATACATCCCCCAAGCCATCTGCATGGGATTTTGGCAACATCACCAGCACATACTACATTGCAGTCCCTGCGAAAAAGGAAGATTTTAAATGTTTTACAGTGGGGAAAGCTGTACCCAACTATCCCATCATCAGTCTCATCCGCTAGCTTTGACATTAGTCTTCTGATGGTACTGCTGAGGAACATATGCGGCTTGGGTGCCCCTGCCAGCACTGGAAGCTGGGACATCCTTCCCCCTGCTTCTGATAACAGCATAGAGGCCAACATAGCAAGAATCAAGTATTACAGAAACAATGTCTATGGTCACGCTACCCAGGCATCCATTGACGAGCCAACATTCCATGCATTGTGGTGTGATGTCAGCAATGCACTGTTAGCACTTGGATCTGCAGGAAGTTATACATCAGCAATTAGCCGACTGAAGACTGATTGCATGGATCCTGATGCTGAAGAGCATTATTGTAAGTTGCTGAAAGAGTGGAAGAAAGATGATGATAGCACCAAGGACAAGCTTGAACAACTTGAAGGTACATTACCTTGTTACTGGGCTTTCATTATTGAATTCATCTGCATTTGAGCCTTTGATACTAGCCTTGCTATTTTCTGTGCACCCATCGATTTTGTTCGTTGAAAAGAGGACAGAGCGCCATAATGTTACAATAATAGTTAATTTACATTGATGGCTCTATAAACAGCTCTTGATCCTTGGCAATAAATTCAGTGAGCTGAGAAT
>NC_090881.1:21964588-21997088 GCF_036669935.1 Montipora foliosa
GACTTCCTAATTCCCGGCTCCTCTGTAGAAGATTCAAGAGCCAACAGGTTGCTAACATTGGATCTTCTACATTGGCTAGGGTTCACCATAAACTGGGAGAAATTCATCCTGGTAACCAGCTAGTCGTTGACATTCCTGGGTCTCTGCATAAACTCACTAGCCTTGCCGCTCAGTCTACCAGAGAAAAAGATCCTGAACATACAAAACAAGTGTCACCAGATCCTTTCCAACCACATCCCATCAGCCCGCGAGATGGCAAGCCTTGTCAGGACACTGGAGTCGGCTCGCCCGGCTATCTGGCAGGCCCCCCTCCACTACAGGTACCTTCAAATACAGCTCATAAAACCTCTCCAAGCCGCTCAATACAATTACGAGACCCTCATGACCCTCAACATCAATGCACAGACAGAATTTCAATTGTTGCAACGGAATGTAGGAACTGTAAATGGGAGTCCAATCAATCCCCCTGCTCCAGACTTGTACATAATGTCGGACGCGTCCAACGCGGGCTGGGGTGCATGCTGCAGGGGCTCAACTGCAAACTGTCGTTGGTCTCCCTTGGAAGCCGAAAGCCACATAAACATTCTGGAACTAAAAGCTGCTTTTCTTGCCACCAAAGCCTTTCTCAAAGACCAGCAGTCCAACA
Source organism: Montipora foliosa (assembly GCF_036669935.1). NCBI lineage: Eukaryota > Metazoa > Cnidaria > Anthozoa > Scleractinia > Acroporidae > Montipora > Montipora foliosa. Next base: position 21,965,235 of record NC_090881.1, read on the forward strand.
TCTCTCTCTGCCTTCGCATGGACAACACAACCGCCGTTGCCTACATAAACAACAAAGGGGGAACCCGTTCCCCTCAGCTTGTCAGTCTAACTCTAGACCTATGGCAGTGGTGCATTCAAAGGTCAATTCTGATCACTGCTCAACATCTACCAGGCAAACTCAACACCTTGGCGGACAGAGAACCCAGACAGTTTTCCGACTCCAGCGAATGGCAAATAGACCCTCAAATGATTCATCCCTTCATCAGAGGGTGCACCATAGACCTGTTTGCCTCACGCCTAACCGCTCTTCTCCCACAATGTGCCAGCTGGAAACCCGACCCTGGCGCTACCTACACGGTCGCGATGACCCTGGACTGGGCTCCCCTAAAAGGCTACGCCTTTCCACCGGTCAATCTAATTTCAGCAGTCCTGAGAAAGTTATTCCAGGACAAAGCGGATGTGGTCTTAGTGGCGCCAGTGTGGCAGGCACATCCTTGGTGGCCAGCCCTTCTGACTCTCCTAACGGAGAACCCTGTAATGATCCCCAACTCCAAGCACCTCTTACGAGACCCTGCTCTTCCTGAACGTGTTCACCCGATGTACCCCAGGCTCCACCTAGCCGTTTATCACATATCAGGGAAAATCACCAAGCAGAAGGCTTTTCAGAGAACGTTACCAAAATGCTCCTGTCTGCCACTCGCCTATCCACACATAAAACCTACCAGTCATCCTGGGGAATATGGTGTCGCTGGTGTTGTAAACGGAAAGTTAATCCGATTTCAGCATCCCTGAGCGATGTTCTTCTCTTCCTGACTGATCGTTTTAATAATGGCGCTGCTTATCGGTCAATTAATGTGGCTCGGTCGTCCATTTTATGTGGGCATCGAGGCTCCCTAAATCAGCTACCCCAAGCTTTTTTCGCATCCTACCCTCATAGAAGAAGCTTTGCATCATTAGGGAGCTTAAGATCTACGACGACGACGTCGACGAAAACGCCACAAAACAATGATATCATTGGTTAAAAGAGCATAAATAATCGTGCTGCACGTGCAGCACGGATTTTGGCTCATATTTTTGTGGTTCTCTGCATGACGACGACGTGAAATCACTTAATTTTAGGTTTTGACGACAACGTGAGCATGCAACAGAGAATCTTTCATTCTCTGTTTTCAGTCTGAAACCGCTCGTACCAATTTATGTTTAGGATACTTCGCCCACATTGTAGGACGTGAACGAGATGGAATAATCGCGAAAGACTTTTACTAGAGCAAAGTTCTATTTTGAGGTAACGTTTTCGTCGACGTCGCCGTCGTAAATCTTAAGGTTCCTATTAAAGCTACTCGAGAAGTACGCCCCGTACTACCATCGTCCAAGCCAGACCCTTTCTTCATTTCTTATGTCAAGCCTCATAAACCGATCTGGTCACCCGCTCTTAGCCATTGGCTCCGCACAGACTTGACAAATGTAGGTATCGATACAGAAGTGTTTAAGGCGCCCTCAGTTCGAGGTGCATCTACATCTGCAGCCATGAACAACAACGTCCCACTTGAGGACATTATGACGATGGCGGATTGTTCCCGCGTTAGTACCTTTCAAGAGTTTTATTACAAGCCCGTGTTTGAGTCCAATTATGGGCATGCTGTTTTAAAATAACTAGTTTGTCTCACACCCAGTTATGTTAATTCTTCTATTAAAAATTGATGTTGCAGTTCTTTCGTTTTGTGTGATTTTTTCTTTTCATGTTGTCATACCCGACCCCTGTTTAGCACACTACGTGCCCAGGCATTAAACTCTACCTGATGTCTTCTCATATATTTCGAACGGAGTTTGTGTTATATAATTGAAATTATACAAACAAACGAAGTGAGAAATATATGAGAAGACATCTGGTAGAATTCCTCTTATTTGTGCTTCGAACCACTTTTTAACGCCACAAAAGCCTGTCCCTAACAGGGACAGATTAAAAATTAGAAATGACGTAATCCCATGGTGCTTCTGTATGAGCACATGGTCCCATGATCCTCTGCCACGTTTTAACGCTGTGTGGGAAAGCAGAGAATACCTTTTGAGGGGTGGGGACTCATATTTCTCACTTCGTTTGTTTATATAGTTTCAATTATAGTGGCAGGCCGCTTCGAGGCCCTTGTATAATTGGGATTATACTGGCGGGCCGCTTCGCGGCCCTTGTATAATTGGGATTAAATAAGATAACTTTGACACAAGTTTGTTATGAGCATAGTTGAAGGACAACTGACATTGAGTACCTGAGGTCATAAAAGATGACTTGATGTTCAGATGATGTACCATTTCACAATTATATTGAAGGGGATGTCAACCCCAGTAATTGTATGAAGAAATTCCTGAAAAGGAGCACTTTGATTTTTTCTGTGAACATCCCCATGTCAGTTCCAAGGGTTTCAGTAGAATTTCAAGTTGGCCACTGGTTTGACTAGAGTAACCGACTGTTGTCATCGTCAAAATGAATTTTAATCTTTGGTTTGAAAGAATTATTACTAACTAAATTAGTTCAATTTAGGCAACAAAGTAGCCGAATACTCGGAGTGAAGTAGCCGATGCTTTTTGTCAGGTGTCGGTGCTTATTGAAACCACTGAGTCACCAATGAAAAAAGAACCATTTTCTCCAATATACCCGGTTTTTCCACATCAGCTGTGCAATAATAATACTGATGATTATAATAAATATATCTTATTGGACGATTTAGTGTGTAGCATCGTGGGATATTTTTACAGGTCGCATTGCCGTATTTTGACTTGCCCTGCGGGCTCACCAAAATACAAGAGACAAGTAAAAATATCCCATGAAACTACACACTAAATCTCCGAATAAGCTACAATTGTAAACAACCGTCCCTGGGTGGGGAGGTGCGGCGCGGCCCCTCATACCCTGACCCTGTTTAACACAAATATCGCTGATTTTAGTACCGTGTTTGAGACAGAATTCCGATTTTTGATACCCTGTTTAAGACATTTAACCCGAAACCATACCCTGTGTAAGACAATAATAGATAATAATAAAATAATAATAAACATTTTTATATAGCGTACATATCGATAAATCCATGACGCCTCACAGGAAAACACTAAAAAGAATAATTAAATAAAGTAATCAGTAAAACTAGTAAAATTACTGCCCAATTTGAGTTCTTCAAAAAGGTAGTAAATGTCGAAACTCTTTCTTATTTAATCCGTTGGCAATCACAAAACTATTGACAGCTGGATCAACAGAGTAACGAGGTTTAAGTTTAAGACAAAAATTGATAAATCGATACCCTGATTAAGACAAAAAATGATAAATTCGATACCCTGTTTAAGACAAAATTCCCGAAAAACATACCCTGGCTGGCCGCACGTCCCCATTAAGCCCTTATAAGGGAGTACCCTCCCCCCCCCCCCCCCACGGGGACAAACGTCAGCACCTCAACTTGTCAAACCGTTTTTCTACTGTACAAATATCGTGGAATGTTTGTATTCGTTTCTTGCGTTTTATGAAGAGTAACTAATACAGTTGGATAATAATGATAGTAGTAATGAAAGAGAATGAAGCAGTGATAACGTTGACGGCGAGGATGAAGGTTCAATAAAAGAACAGGCATCTAAACCTTATGTTATACTTACAAAAAGTAACGTTGGTCGAAATGATCATTTCTGTTACGAGACTCATTTTAAAGGCACAACTTCAGTTTTTTACTTCTTTACTGTGGCGTGGAACTTCAGCACTCTGCCGTTGTCGGCAGCCAACTCTCTCATCAAACTACTCAAAACTGGCGTTTAAATATGCTCTTGCTGAGCAGTGATTGGTTAATCAATACATTTCCTTTGAAGAATGAAGGACAATAAGTTGACAGCCTCGGCGTATGATTACCTTCCCAGGGTATAGCACCTGAACTATTCAAATAAATGAACGTAGCAAAAACTTACAAGGTTCGCCTGATTCAAGTACTTTCGAGAGTAAGCTTTCGGTGCCAAATGCATCAGTGGCTGCTCAAGGAGCTTGAGAAGTTACACAAACGTGATCCTTAAACTAACAGCAACAAAGGCGGAAAAGCTTGAGGCAAATACTTGCGGTAGATACTTCAGCCTATCTGAATTCGAGGTAATTGAATTGTTTGATAAACTGATAGCAACGGAAACGGAAGTTTCCGCGGTCCTTTACACTAACCGCTAATATAACTAACATTGTAGGTCTTACAAACTTACCACAAGTAGGCGCTAAAACGGTCCTCGTGTTTCCAACATTCGGCTTTCTCCTGATGCATTTTCCCGTGGGAAAGTTACTTAAATTCACTGCTAGGGACGAGGTTGTTTGCGACACTTAGCATGGTTTGCACTACTCTGGGTGCCAGAGGAATTTTTTTTCAAGGTCGGAGAGAACGCTTAGTGATACCAAATGAATGAAAGGTCGAGGACGAAAAAAAATGCCTCTGGTCGCACGACCCCAGAGGTTAACACTTATGGCCATCCGTCGAACTGACATTGGACATTTCCTTACGATTACACGACGCAATATCTCATCTTAATATGACAAGCTTATCGCTGTAAAAAGAATGAAAACAAGCAGAATTAGAGCTTTAGTTTAACATGAAATAGCTTTTCTAAGCAAAGCCGCGCTGATCTACAGTATTTAGGTCTAAAAACCACTTTGAAGACTGTTAGCTCTTACTTGTTTTGCTGGGTACTACTATGTCAATACTCTAAAAAATTCAATTTTCCAGGAGCTTGTCTCGTTAGTCTAGTGGGTATTGGAATATGCAAGGAGAACCCATCGATCCGAGTTTAACTCTTTGGCTCGCCTAATCTGAATGTTCTCTGCACATTGAAATGTTTGTTTCTTTGAAGTAGATTTGAAGTCTGAAGTAGATTGTACTTCTAGTAAGTTAAATAAAGTTTGAGGGACGGCCATGAGTGTTGACCGACTCCAGAACCTCAATCCCATGTCATCAAATTGGGACAGAATTTGCCCTAGTTCGCTGATTGGACACTACGTTCGAGGGAGTTTCTGATTGGACAAGTCGAAAAACCGGTTCTCAACAGCTTTTGCGACAAGCAGCGTTGCGTGACTTCGGCCCGAGAGGAAAAAGCCAAACTGTTTCGACGGTCCGTGTGCTGCTTCAGTGCCTTCACGCACTATAACGGCTTTAACAACGTGAAAATATCCATTTTAATTGTAGTTAAATTCTTTTGCTTATCGATTCGCGCATGAGAGCGCTTGTAGATACTCAAGCTCGTTTGAGAGCGATCGGGAAAATTAACGAAAAGAGTTGAACTCGTCAACATGTGTGGCAACTGTGTCTGGGAACGGAGGACGTACGGACAAACATTGGTATGGAAAGACAAAGTTTCTCGTATTTCGAAGTCTGCAATATAGGCAGTGATCTCTAGCTCTTTGCTATTACAGTATCCTGTTTTAAACACGTTCAACAAAGTTTCGCTCTGAGGGAAAAGAAATTCATCAAAGAAATCAATTTTACGCACCTAAAATCAATACAACATCGTTAAAATTGCTCCAAAATTATTAAAGCCGTTGAACTGTAATCGCAATTTTCAGGAATGTTTGTAAATGATGCGCTTTCTCAGCTTGGCAGCCAAAACTGGTATGACGAGAAATCTGAGTTGTCTCTTCGCATTGAAATGAGTTTCTGGGGTCGTGCAACCAAAGGCTTTTTTTTTTCGTCCTCGACCGTTGATTTGGAATCGCTGAGCATTCTCTCCGACCTTGAAAAAATCCTCTGGCACCAAGGGTAGGTTTGCACGTTTCAATTTCCTATCTTAATTCTTAACGCCGTGCACTTAACATAACTTTTTACTTTTTCTCATGGTCAGAGTCTTTCAATGAGGAAACCTGCCGAGCAAAGTTTCAAGAACATTACATAAAAACATCCAAACTGCGAACGTCTGCTTGGTCCAGGTCGTCTCTTGTACACATTGATCAAGTCTACACCCGACTGTCAGTAACACAAAGGGAAACCACCTCAGCTGGGTCAAAACAGTTCAAGATAGCTCACTACTGTGACCTCTTTACTCCCATCGGTAAAGGCAATCAACCAAAGAGGATTCTTGTGCAAGGAGAGACGGGAATTGGTAAAAGCACTTTTGCGAAGAAGTTGGCAGTGGATTGGGCCCGACTTGATAAGGCGCCGACATTCTTGTCACCAGTGTCGCCTGGCCCTCGTAGTCTCCAGACCCAGGGTACAAGGACTAGTTGCTTTCAGTTTCGTGAGCTTCGTCGGTGGTGGAGAGGAACAATGGGCTTTGAGGTCGAGAATAACGCAAGGACAGAAGATGAACAAACGGCTCTTCTTAGGAAATCAAACACACAGGCAAACGATAAACAAACAACTGTCCTCAGAAAGTTCAAGCTTGTTGTTTTCGTTGACCTCAAGGAAGTGTCCAAATGTCAAAGCCTCAAAGATGTCATTTATAACTCAAGACTTTTTGCCCGTGAAGACAAATGGTTAGTGGAAGATCTTCTGAATTACATCACCAATCATCAAGATGAAGTTCTTCTGTTGCTGGATGGCTATGATGAGTATCACTGTGGACAAGAATCTCAAATCTTTGACATATTCAGTGGAAAAGAATTGAGAGACTGCTGTGTGTTGATAACAAGTCGAATTTCCAAAGCTGGTGAGCTCCAAGAATTCCAAGACCTGCTAGCAGAAATAACAGGATTCAGTGAGGAGGACAAACTGACGTATATAACTCGACAGCTTGGTGACAACAGAAATGCCAGAGATTTGTATGATCACTTGAAAGAAAACAAACTGAGAGACCTTGCAAAAGTTCCCTTACTTTTGCATTTCTTTTGCACGCTATGGAGGAAGGAACAGTCACAAGGCTTTTCGAAGGGCAAAACGAGCTTATATTCAAAGATTGTCCAGCACATTTTAAGCCACAACCAAGAAAAGAACACCCCTCTTCGCTTCAGCAGAGTCGAGGATAATTCAGAGATCCTCAATCAAATCGGTAAGCTGGCTTTACAGTGTCTTTTAAACGATGACCACATCTTCTCGTATGGCAAACTTTCTTCTGAAGTCCTGAGTGAAGAAAGTGTTGCCATTGGTTTACTTCAAGTAACTGAGTGTACAGAAAGCTTGCGACCAACAGAAATGGTTTCTTTTATTCATAAAAGCATACAAGAATTCTTAGCAGCCTGGTACGTGACTCACAAATGTATACCTGATGGAAATCTCGGTTTGATTGAAGAGCACACTCAAACCTTGAAAAGCTGTCGCGAGTTCAAGAACGTTTTGCGATTCATATGTGGACTAAATGATGAAGGAGCAGCGAAAGTGTTTGACCATTTGAAGTCAGTGAGAATAAACGATCCTTCACTTGATATATCAGAAGAGATATTTAATGAAGACCACAAATACAAGCCATTGAGTGACGTTTTTGGTAGACAATATTTCAGTGATTTGGTTTTTTATTGCTTTGAAGATGTACAGTCAAAACAAAAGCTTGCAAAATTTTGCGTTGAATGCTTTGGCGGGATCACAGTTCTCATGGAATCACCTTCTTACCTCGAGTTACTATTTTCCGGTGTGGATTCCTGGACTTTTATTTTTGATCCATTTTACTTTTTTTGTAAATTTATTAAATTTAAAGATGCCCTTGCAACTCTTTACAAGGTGGTAAAAACTCTAAACTTCCTTGATGTCCCAATGAAGATAACTGAGAATTCTGAAAATGTTCTCCTTGGAGTATTTTTGAGAAAGTTCCTCGACGTTGAATGTGAATTGTGTCATTTTTCATCAATCCTTCATATCCACGACGGTGATGTCAGTGTTTATTTCAGAGACTTAGTCCTGGGTTGTGATGTCCATGCCAGACTATTCACTGAGAGTGCACAGGCTGTTGCTTTACCGTGTCAGTCGGTAAGCTTGGTTCCACAAAAGACGTCTCTTCAGTTCTTAAGTACGTTTTGGTGTTTTGGACTTTCTGCAATGAAAGATGTTGGTGCTGTAATCAAAAATTGCACCCATTTGATGAGAATCGTCGTTAACGTTCGACATGCGGAAGACAGTGTTTGCGAATTTTTGCAACAGCTCCCAAACCCTAGCAAGTGCGATTTAAAATTGAATTGTAAACTGATGTCAAAAGGAACTGAAGAACTTGCTGAATTGTTGCCAAGTTTTGAAAACATCACGGAACTTTGTATTTACTTTGATAGGTGCTGTGCTGAGAAAGCAAGCGTGAGGTTGGTTTCCAGCATCACGCACAAGAGCCTCACTGACCTGGCGCTACTTGAAATCCACCTAACTCCAGCTGTTGCTGCAGCGCTCGGTCTTTTGTTCCAGAGATTGTCATCCTTACAACTTCTTTATTTACATGGCACAGGTGATAGTTTGAATGTTGAAGATATGTTGGCTCTTTTTGGCAGAATAGACAAAGACATGCCGTTGAAATCGTTGACGTTTAGCAATGTCAGTGTTAGTGGGAGTCTCACTCCACTAACCAGAAAACTTTGCTTTTTTCCGCATTTGATATCTCTGACCCTTGATTCGTTGGATTTGAATGAAAATGACCTGCGAGATTTGGAAACGTCCTTTAGTGATGTCCCATACTTGCGTGAGCTAAACCTCAGCGGTAACGCATTGGATCACTTGCAAAAACCCCTCGCATCATTCTTAATGAAACTTGATAAAATCGAGTACTTTGTTTGCAGATGTTGCAAATTGTCAAGGAAAACTTTAGGAATTCTTGAAGAAGCACTTCCCCATTTATTCATTTCTTCCGAAAACTCCATTTTTACTGACTGGCCAAGGTGTTGACGTAGTTCCAAATGCTGTGCTACAAGCAAGCAAAGTTTTGACTATTTGAATTGATGATGATTTGGTTTCCTTGCGTTTCAACTGCTACAATTGTCCATTAGTCATTTTGTCACCAAGAAAGTGTCTGGCGATCCAATTTCCACACGAGGGTGTAACGTACCTTATTACATGAAATTTTGGCGACACGTAAATTAAGCGATTTTGAAAAATCAGGATTTAGCGACACCTTAATTTAGCGATTTTTCGTAAATTTTGGAACATAAGTCACTTAATTTTTGCGATTTTGCAAGCTGCAACTTTCTGGCGAATTAAGGTATTCAAAACTTTTGCGACGACAATAGAACATTAAAATTATTAATCGTTTGTGCCATGATGTAGTTACTTGGCGATTCATATCACAAGTGACCACATCGTGAGACAAACGATAATACCTTGATTATTATTATTGTACTTTACCACGATGAACAAACACAATTTTTCTTACGAAATAGAAAATTTATTTCATAAAATCATAAACGTCAATGGGTTCATTAAAAAAAATCATAAAAAAAATCATACAACGTTATAAAACGTAACGAAACAAATAAAACCGCAACTATAATGTCATCTTCAGCGTCATGCTGTCCTCACTCATATTTACATTGTTACACAGAGTCAATGCTCCTTTTACGAGTACCTAGCCATTAACTTTCTAAAAACACCGATCAAGACAGGTCGATCTCTTCAAATCGATCAACAGGTGGTAGTGGTTCAGTTGTCGCTGTTGGCAATTTCCTTGACTCCCGCTTTCTCCCATCCCTTGAGGATACATTTCCTTCCTGGAGACTGGTGTAAGCCGACTAACATTTTCTCTTATTGCAGCAACTGCGTACCAGTCGTGCGGATTCATTTAGTCTAGGATTCCACAGCTCTTTATAAACGTGGAAACCGCCTAGTCCACATGGGAAAGCGAGATTTAATGCGAGCGAAGAATCCATTTCAGTTGTGAAGCTGAAATGTATTCAGTAGACATCCGATACACGTCATAATCGACCGTAAAATAGCGTGATCGTGTGAAACGGACCAGATGGGGTAATTTCCCATTGTTGTCACTTTAATTTAGCGACGATTTAAATTTAGCGACACTTAATTTTGGCACATTTTAATTTAGCGATATTTTGAAAAATCGCTGAATTCGCTAAATTAAAGTGTCGCCAAAATTTCATGTAATAAGGAGCGCCGGTCAGAATAGTGTTACCATTCAAGGATCAGAGATCACGGGCCAATTCCGCGCGAAGACAACTTGGGGAACTGGGGGCCGTTTCTCGAAAGACCCGGTAAGTCACCCGGTAATTACCCGATAAGTTTTCGGGTGTTTCTCGAATCTCCCGTTAATTTCGATCCCGTTATTTTCCCCGATAACTTGCCCGTTAACTTACGGGAGCTTAGGAGCTCCCGTTACTCTCCCGTTAAAGTTTACGGGTAGCATCATTTTGCTGCATCAAAACAAAATGGCTGCCGAAGACGGACTTTTGTTACGCAGTTTGTCGGCCAAGAACATACCAATGGAGGCCTGTACTGAATCATATGACCGAAACGGAAGTCGTTGAGAGGCATAGGTTGTCAACAGGAAGATTAAATTGGTTGATTGAACGGTGTATTGTAAAGAAGATCGATCTACAGAGACAGCAATTCGCGGAGACTCAGGTATACCAATACAGGTCAAGACGTACCCACCCCGGGGGGGGTACTCGATGTATCCCTGGTTGGGGAGGTGCGGCGCGGCCCCTCATACCCTGACCCTGTTTAAGACAAATATCGCTGATTTTCCTACCCATTTTAAGACGGAATTCCGATTTTTGATACCCTGTTTAAGACATTTGACCCAGTTTAAGACAAAAATTGATAAATCGATACCCTGATTAAGACAGAAAATGATAAATTCGATACCCTGTTCAAGACAAAAATCCCGAAAAACATACCCTGGCTGGCCGCACGTCCCCATTAAGCCCTTATAAGGGGGGCCCCCCCCCCCCCCCGGGGTACCCACCTACTTTCGGTGCCGCAAAACTACAGATGTTAATATATTAAACTTCGATGGAATCGGCAATAAAGCAAGCCTTGACTTAAAGACGGACTGCGGTTTGTTTTGGCGTGAGTCTACTTTTTTTCACATTATAAATTCGCAGCACCCAGAGTCTTAATAGGGAACAACTAGCTGCAGCATTTCCAGCAAAAAACAAATGGCATGTTGTTTAAAAAAAACATACAAATAAATAAATAAATGGGATGCAAAAGCTACTGGCAGGGAAAATTTGGAAAGGAGAAGCGATCGACCATCACGTGATATTGAGCAAAAAACAAAACACACCCAGCGAAATGCTGCATGTTTGTCTGAAACGGCAAAGAGGAAATTGTCTCCTTGTGTAAGAATAAAACATGTTTGTGTTCGAGAAAAAAAGGAATTATTATATGGACTCAAACTCGACAAAACCCGTAAATTAATGCTCATCAAACCACGAACTTCTTTGCGTACGTTGTTCCCACGGCGGTCCGCTTTATCTCTGTTTTGTTTTGGTGGTGTTCAAGTGTGACAATAAATCTTTCAAGCAAATGTTACCGTATTTTACCCTATAGCTGGCTTTCCCAGAGTGACTGGAGCAATTATTGATGGCTCTCTCATTCCTATCTGGCGCCCAGACAGTGATGAACATCTCTCTGTTTGCCACAAGGGTTTTCATGCTATTAATGTGATGACAGTGTGCAATGCTCACCTGTCATCTACAAATTTTGTTTGCATATGGCATGGCTCTGTACATGATTCAACTATTTTTAATGCCAGCTACTTGCAAGCATGTATGGAGGGTGGAGGAGGTGGGAATGGGTGGCTCCTGGGAGACTGTGGGTATGCAATCAAACAGGTACAGGTACCAGAAGGTCCATACAAAAATGAAGAACACCACTGAGAGGACCTTTGGGCTGTGGAAGACAAGATTTCCCTCCTTGATTACTCTGGTGGGCAGTGCAAAGCAGCAAATTTCTGCCTGGCCTCCATTACTCAATAGCTTCTACATAACTTAAGCCCAACTTAACTCAAAATATTTTCTTTTGTTTAAGATAAATCTCAACACCAGAGAGATATTTGCAAAGCTAATGAGAGGCATGAGTTAATTTCAACTATAACGGAACAAACTGTTTTGAACATTTTTGCAATGCAGAGCAGTTTGGTAGGGATCACCTCGGTTAACGACTTGATTATTGCTTCTTGGTAGCTAGGCCTTGAAATTGACAAAACATGGAGAGAGTTTTGTTAAATTTACTGTGCATTGAAACCAATTCTCAAGGAGAACATGGAAAAATGTATTTGCCATAGATGGAAAGATTCAACTTTGCAGTGAAAAACACTTCGAGTGAGGTGCACCTTAACAGTAACATTAATTTTATTGGGTCACTTCGTCCAAAAGCTACTCAACAGTCATCAGCTGCAGGTAAGTTCATTTTAAATGACACTGCTAAAAAGGGAAACAGTAAGGGGGCTTTCATTTATTGAGGTATAATGTTGGATAAAGATTGGGGTTATGTGATCGTTGCCATTACTATAGAGGGGGGTTGGGAAATGTTTGAAGGACTTTCCAAGTAATTTTGCCAACCACCCCCCCTTCCTATGAGCTAATAAATGAAACCCCCCTGATAATACAAGCAAAATAGTATTGCATCTATGTTAAAAGCAACAACAAAAAAACAACAAAATTGCCCAAGACATGGAGCATTCATAAAAATAAAACTACTAATAAAATTAATCACTCAATTGCTTCATTTCCATTGGTCGAGTGTTAGAATGTAACACGAAGTGATTCTAGAATACCCGGCCAGTATTGTATTCTTGCAGTAGTGCCCTTTGAAGAACTAGGCATATTAATAACAGACGCTATTCCTATGCAAATTAAGTAGATGGTTATTCTAGAATCTAGCCAGTCTTGTTTATGATCAACAGGACATCTGTCTCAAAAGACATGAAAATGACGACAACAAAATCAATCTTTTCTTAAGACCGCAAATTTACCACCAGATCACCTGGACTCATCATGGCTTAACAAAACCCTGTTCATCAAATGTGTCACTTTTTAGTTCCAATTTCCCCATTTTTAGCTTGTAAGATGCTATCACAGTTTGAATTACTGACGACACATTTAATTCAGCATTTAAGGTGATTCCCTTGAAATTGTTCTACTATCAAACTTTTTTGGAAACTTGGCACAATTAACATTCATGATATGAACATTAAAAAAATGCAATAAAAAAATGGGGTCACCGTGCTTGTTTACGCGTCAGCAGGCTCTTAAAATGGGGTATTTTTACCGGTTTCGCGTTAAAAATTCGAATGACCTTCATACAGAATTAAGTCTTGGTTACTTCAAAGACACAAAATGTTATTTTGAAAATAAAGCTTCTTTTATTTACATAAGCAGTAATGCTTCATTTACGCCGACTTTGATTTCCTGGTTGTGGGAATAGTGCACTTTTTGGGACGTTCCGTGGTTAGCTTGAAGTCCTCGTCTTGGGAAAAATACACCAAGTACGGAACTGTTTTCCAAAAAAAATTCATGTTCTACTATCAAACTTTTTTTCTTTCTCAAATATGTTCTTTATTAGACTGTTCTTAGCAAATACCTGAAAAAAAAATCGGGGGTCACCGTGCTCGTTTGAGAGAAAAAGGAGCATTTATTTCGCTATCGGGTTTAGTTTGAGGGAAATCTCTTACGTTTTGTATGCGCACGTGCTCATGTGCGCGCGCTAATGACGCGAAAATCGTGCGCAGTAGGGATGCGCAATGCAATACTAAGGAATTACCTTAAGTCATTATTGCCGCATGAAAACAATCAGGTTTAAGGGGGGTGGCTCTTAACTACCAAACTGTTGCTATGGACCCCTTCAAATAATCATTTCTTGAGTCTCTTTAACTCTGCAGTTACCATTTTTTGTCAAGAGTGTTCTATTTAACATTTCTTCTACTGATTTGACTGACAACCATATTTGGTTAATCACATGGCCAAAACAGAAAATGCCTAACAACTCAAGGATCAGAGATCGCGGGCCAATTCCGCGGGAAGACAACTTGGGGAACTAGGCTGCAAAATTGGACTTGATATTTCCCCGTGTATACAAGTCGTACGATCGGGCACGAGATCAACCAAAAGGAAAAGAAGCTGCTTATCATTAACTAGCAACGCGTTGTTTACTACTACAAGTGCATGTGGTTTGTGTGATACAAACTATGTCGGGTATACGTGCCGACACCTCTATCAGCGCGTTGAGGAAGACAAAGGATCGTCTTCAATCGGGAATCACATTCTGCGTTCGCAGGCCACATGGAACAGTCCCAAGTGACATATATCGTGATTTTAAGATCTCAAGAAAGTGCTAAAGTAAATTCGACAGCCTGATCTACGAAATGCTCTTTATAAAGGAGCTTAAGCTAACTTTGAACAAACAGTCAGATGTAATTCGCGCAATGTTATTTATATAGTTTTCTATAATATTTAATTATTTCAGCACTTACATTTCAGTGCTTGTATTTATTTAAATATTTTATCGGTGGACATTCTCACGCATTAATTTCTGCTTATATTTGTATATTTCATTCGCTTTTTTTACAACTTGAAAGTGATCTCAGGGAGATCGAAAGGTCGTTTTTGATCGCTAGTTTTTATTCTGAAATTTATTGATAATTTTTTTTAAAAAATTACGAAGAAGAACCAGAGTGCAGCTGAAATCAACGGATCTGTCAATTACCGGTTTAGATCGCGCAGACCTCTTCAGGACGTCTAACAAGATATAAAGCGGCAGAAATTGCTTTAAAACAGTTTAAGGTAAATCGTAAACCTTTAAAATACACCTTTACTCCATTATACCGAATGAAGAGGACTTTCGCATTTCCTACTTTTAGTGCCAGAGATGATGGCAATGAAAAAAGTGAAAATTTGTTTCCAGAAGCGCAAAAATCTTTGTAGATAAAAATTTTTCAGTCTCTCCAGAAAAGTACTCAATAGTTCCCCACGTAAGCAACCAAGCTGCCTTGAAGACATGGGATTCGAAGGTTAGAAACTTAGAAACTTTTAGCATGCATGCGTTCTCGTCCGTTTCCTTGGTTATTATCAGAAGCTGGTGTGCTTCTGTTATTATTGATCTCATTTAACCACCACGGAAGAAAACATATGGTTCCATGTTTGATGTAGTAATGTTGATTAGGAATGTTTCAACGTGACAGTGGAACCCTCAAATCAGCTGCAATGAAATTTATCAAAAGTACGAACTACCAGGCTTTGGGTCTCTGTCAAATGCGTTGATAAAAGTGTTACTTTTGAAATGAAACCAATTTTTTTTGCTCCAAAAAAAAGAAAAGCCATGTTGGTGTATCATTACAATTATTTTGTTGAAAGGACTCAGAAGTTGGCTGAAGGCATTTATCACAAATATAATAAGTTACCAGTAAAGATAATTTTTACCAAAGATGACTCTAAAAGACAAATCAACAGATATTTTATATTTGGTGACTTTTTTGTGGATAATGAAAAAGAAAGGGAGTGAGAGATCACTGCCATTTCACAGAAATTTGTGCATGGAGGAATGGCACCCAATGCTTGCATGCAACTTTTTCTACTGAAAGCCAAAGGTATTTCCCTTCACAACCTCTCCGGTTATTATTCACCTCTTTTTATAAAAACTGGCTAGTTTTAAGTATTTTTATTTTGAAGAGGAGACTGGAAGGTTTTGGAGCCCATCATCAAACTGTAACCGGTTTAAAGTGCGTGCTTAGACTTAAATACTGTTCATCAGCGCTATTTGAAATGGGTGGTTAGATCAGCGCCTTTTTGTTTTGCCTCGATCTTGTGTTGTATGACGCAGAAATAATGCACTTTTCGTGGCATGGTAACTAGCGCATGCCCAGGGGTGATAAGATGCAAAGACGCCCAGTTACTGCCACTTTCTTCACGGAGATAATAGACCTTTCACGGTTTCTGACGGTTGGGGACAAACGCGGTTTAAATTACTGTGAATGTATGGCATTTTGGCCGAATTCAAACCTCTATAGCTCCGCTGCAAAAAGGCAGATTTCTAAAATTTTGATATATTTTTAGTCTTTTTGTTAATATCCTTCACGCGACGGAAAATTAGATCATTGCACAAGGCACAAGGTCTGAAAATTGGATATTAGAAATCGCCTAATGTCGCTTCGAATTTTGAGGGAATTTGCTTAATTTTATTCACAAGGGTTTATATGAAATTTACAAATTTCATTTACGGTCGTTATAGCTGGATTCTGATTCTCATACTTCACGAAAATAATGTCAATAGAAGTGCTTTTTGAGAGGTATTATCGTCAAAGGAACTAAAGAGGGTTTTTTTTCTTTTCGTCCACCAACTCTGCGGCGATAATATAACGTGAAAACCACCCACATCACAAAACATAGGCAATCAACGTACAACATACTGCCAAATCGATGTCCCGCAAGTTGTATGACAACTGCACAGCGCAGACTGCAGACTGCCCACAAATAGCGCTGATAAACAGTATTAGAGTCCAAGTACTCATTTTAAAACGGTTATCTTTCAATAACTGCGAGTTAGGATTAGTCTGCAGTCTGCAATTGTCAGACACCGTGTCCCGTAGACTGTAGAGCACAAGTATTGTGAGACCAATTCGGCCTCATTGGCAGAGTGGGGTAAGGAATACGTAATAACCGTGGACTGTGTAAGCTTATTTTATATTTGATAGTGTCGGATACAGTGGTAAAGCCGTATTTGTACACAACTCGCATTTAGCAAAGGCTAACACAGGCGAGTTGTACCCACATAACGTAAAGTAGGGTAGGGAACACTCACTTATAATGACTCCTACGTTCCTGACCAACGACTCATAGAATTCTAATCAAACTTCACCTTACAGGTAAGCCTCGTTTAATTTTTAAAATTATATTTCGTCATTGGTCTACGTCACTACGAAGTCACGTGAGACTTTAAAGCAGTCTGGTCATGAAACAATTGCAATTCAAAACATAATAGCATTTTATTTAGAAACTGTGAGATACAACTTGTTCCGAAAAATTCTTATTACAACTTAAAGGTTTGTTGTAAAACTTCCGAAAAGTACTCTCTTGCGCATCCTGCAACCTTCATTATAGTGTACAATGACGTGTTGTTAGCATATGCTGCTGATGTAGATGCAGCACGAGTACTGTGTGCTCCAAAAAACATACATTTCCTACCTGATCTTGAAAGAAAAAACTTTTCTTTACCACAATTGCTTGAAATCTCGCAATCTGATTGGCTAATTTGCCGTTGTCGATAAGAGTCCAGACAACGCTGCTCGCGTCATGCTTGCGTCAATTTGTCACGCAATGTAATAGCCAGTCAGGAACCCTCATTTTGGGAAATAAACCAATCATATTGCGAGAAAGTTATAGACAACGCTTGCTCTTTCTTTGAGTTATGATTTTGGTCACGCTCTGAAATAAAAACTTTCTTTGGCGTTGAATATTGTGGTATTTATATTTATGTTGTGGACTCACTCGGCAACGGCTCGTGAGTCCACAACATTTTGACCACTGTGATGACGAATATCGTTGTCGATAAGAGTACAGACAACGCTGAACCACTTTCGATTTGTTAAATCCATCTACTAACCACAACTAAACACAATTGGTTTAAGCCACAGCTGATCCTCACCATTACGCACACCTTCTGTTTTCTTAAGGTGTTGTTTAAGGAATTTAACAACACACAAGGCACTATCCGGAGAGTATGGTTTAAAAACTAGTGGTTCCTGGTGCTTTCCAGTATTAAAGATTTGGTTTTATCAACGGAGTTGATAATGTAAATTGGCCACCGTACAGAGATTCTAAAAGCTGACGTTTCGAGCGTTAGCCCTTCGTCAGAGCGAATCGAGGGATTATGGGTTACGTGTAGTTTTTATAGTAGAGTAGGAGCTACGCTATTGGTGGTAACATGGCAACGTGAAAAATAGGAATATATTAGTTAAATGAAAAGCGTTCGTTAATACCGTGAGGATTAAGGGTGCCGATTTGAAAGATGAATTTTTGTTCCAGATTCTTGCGGCTTTCCGTCGTACCTAGATGTAGGGAAAGGCCGCAGATAGCCATGTGTTTTTTGGAGTGGTTAGGCAGATTAAAATGGCGAGTGACTGGCTTGGATGCATCCTTGTCATTCTTCTCAACATCGCGAAGGTGTTCGCGGAATCGGTCACCTAGTCGTCTACCTGTCTCACCAATGTATAATTTATTGCATAACGTGCAGCTTATGCAATAAATGACATTTGCGGAGGTACATGTGAAACGATCGGTGATCTTAACAGTCAAGCACATTAACCATGAGGCCACCATGCCTCCACATCAGACATTAAAGAATGTAGTATAATTAACCAAATGCAACATAGGAGCATTTATTTGAATGATTATGCATTATTACATGATCAGTTTAAAAAAACCTTCTGCCATCTTTTCAGCCAATCAGAAGCATTTTAACCAGTACTAATCTTAACAGGTCACCAAAACCTTTCTCGCACTTTGCATCACCTATATATATACAAGTTTATTTGATTGCTTCATTTGATAGTCTGTGCTCATTGCGATTGACCAGAGTTCTTACTCTGGTTTTAGTTTTACAATGCATCATTGAGCCCCCCCCACCCTTCCAACCAATACACATTAAGAAGTAGAATAACTAAGTAATTTCATATGCATATAAAGAGTATTTTCTTCCATTTTACACTTAGTCTGGTGAACATTAAAATTCAACAACACATCTTTGGATAAACTCATTCCCAGTATTATTCTGTAGATGTCATTTGATAAAGAGAACAATGCAACAGGTCATTTTGGCAAACATAGTTTACTGGAATTAAGTGGTGCTCAAGGTTAGACAATGGTAAATCAAAGCCTAACAATTCATGCAAAAACTTGGTGCAAGGAAATCAGTTTTGTAGTTTGTGGGCTGCAAATAGGATATACTTACATAACAGTCAAACTTTTTTCCCAGGTTAATACAATAAATAATAAATTAACAATTGAAATAATTATTTGTTTTCTTATAGTAATTCTGTAGTTTGAAAAAAACATAAGTATTTACCCCCCACCACCAAAAAGGTTGCTTAAAATTTATGGGCATGAAGAACATCCACTAGCCCAACTGAAAAATTAACAACAATATACAGTAGCTACAGTACAGGCTACAGTATGTAGCCTTGGGTTATCAGGCAATAATTTCATTTGATTAAGGAACTGAGTGAAAATGTGGTTCAGCAAGGAATAGACCATATTCGTATTCTCGGTATTGGACTGGAACTAGCTTGCAATGTAGGCTAATACAGGGGAATCTTTTCACATGCAAATACTTTTTAATATATTCCCCTGCATAAGCCTTCATTGCAAGCTAGTTCCAGTCCAATACTGAGAATACGAATATGGTCTATTGAAAATGGGTTTCCAGATTGTTGCTAATTATTTATACATTTTCCTATTACAGTATCAGCCAGAAATAGGTTATAGAACATCACCTATACAACGTAAGTTTTTGCAAAAATTAGATTCTCTTTGCACCTAAGTTTTTAATTGAATCCAAAGCCTAATAATCATATAAATTTTCATACCTGTAGATCCAAAAAGGGTCAATTACAAGGGTGTGTAGTCCTGTTTTTAGATCATTAGAGTATATTTTTAAGTCATTTAAAACTGTATACTGCATGTGTATAATTAACTTAAGACTCAATTTAATAAATTCTGCTAATTAGACTTAATAAAAAGCGATGCCTGTGAATTAAGGAAATCATTCAATCAATCGATAATTTAATTTCAGTCAGACTAATTAAAATAAGCTTATATAGAGTAAATTACTTCATGTTCACATAGCAAGTTGGAGTATGTGACTCGATCATGTTGCTTGAATAAGCTTAGTAATATGAGGCCACAAAGAGTTTTTCACTCCGTACTTCAGAGCAGCTGAGTTTTTCTCTTTGATGTTCAATCTGATTTCAATGACAGTTAAATAAAGTGAGTACGAAAGTGGAATAAACTTACAAATGCTCACAACTTTGTATTGAGATACTTTTTTGGATTTTTGTACACGTACTTTTATAGCGCAAAAGTCCTGCTCCAGAATTAAAACGTCCGTAAAAATATTTCATCTTACTGCGAAGCCACCACTGCCTCGTGTAGAAACTTAAAGCGTTCTTTCACCGGTGTTTTGCTTCCTACGCGATGCTTCGCCGTTATTTTGTTTTGGTCTTTCTCAAAATGTCACGTGATAAAGATCTCCAAGATTTTTGGAGATTTTGTACCACGTGAGTTCAGCGTTGGCCAGGGTCTTCTCCAGACGAGCCGCCATTTTGAAAATCGCAGAGGAGAAGGCCCTGGGGACGAGGTTGGCTGGGCATGAATTTGAAGCACATGCCCAATCCCAATTCCCTTCTTAAAAGTGACCCGCGGGATTACGAGAGGCTCCTTCCGGCTAAGTCTCCCAGGCATGACGCCATTTTTTCATGCTATCGGTGTTCTTTCTTTGACGTATAAATTCTTGCGTGTTTTTTCGTGCCCGCTTAATATACAACGTACCACGTGGAAAGTGGTAGATACATTGTCTTTCGATTTTCACCGGGCATGAAGGAATAAATTGGAAATTGAACACTTCTTTTCTTTCCGAAATTGACTATGTCAATCAAATTCGATCGGTAATTAAAAATGTGCACGACGATTACAAGCACGATAATGTGAAGCCTGCCCTGCTGTGGGAGGTAATTACTCATGCGCAGTAAGCGCATGAGGTATAAAATGCCCTCCGTTTCTTGTTTTCCGTGTCACATTAGTGCATGGAAATTTATGCTTGCATATATTTACATGACTGTAACTTTACGGGAGGCGGGGGGTAGGGGATTATTCAAAACAACTAATAGCTGCTGAAAAATGTATTGTTGAGTCAGAGAAATTAATAGAAAGACTTGAAAAGAAGTATTAGAGTCTTAAAATGTATGTATGCTTGGAATATCAGTCCATTTTGCATGACAAAATAAACAGTGCGTGTTTGAAGAAATCAACCATTCCTCTCATGTTTCAAGCCCTTAAGTAGACAATTCCACCTCACGAGAATCGAGGGAGAAAATATTTTGGCGGTCACCTCAGCTCCTAGTGATCATTGAGAACCTTAGAGCAGCTTTGAGCGAAACTGAGAATACCTGAGAAAAACTGATCCGACTTTTAGGAATCTGAACTGTTTTTAGAACCACTGTTATTGTCAGTATCGGCATGCGACGAAGTCAAAATGGGGAATTCTTTCAACAATACAGACTAGTCGTTGATATGCATTCTGTTTATTTGGTGGCAAAGGAATTTAGACGATGCTTCAAGGGGAAATTCTGGTTTTCTGTCTTACTTTTGTTTTACTTAGAGGCCATTTATTTGCCAGTATTGAAAAGTTTGGTTCATATTTATGAAATGTAACAAATTATCATCTGTGGCTTTACAAAGATCTATTTGTATCGCTTTTACATTCCTGAGTTAATTCGACTCGTAAATGACGAACAAACAACCCAGGTCCAGGAATTGTTGATCCAACTAAAACTATTGCCGCACCATACAGTCAAGGTAATGTTGAAGTATTTGGTACGGCAAATGCAGGCACATAACGTGTGGCAATGTCTCTGTCGGCACTTATTTAAAATTTCAGGAATCCAATAACCTCTTCAGTTGACTTGGCTCAAATTATAAACATGGGAATAATATGTATTCAGCTTTGTCACAATCATGCAAACAGGGACTCCTATTTTTGACAGATTTGCCTGTTATGGTTATAACTTAAGCTACATTAATTATCAGTTGACACACAGTGATAGTTATAGTGGTTTGCTAAATAGTGCACTTCCTATAATTTCAGACTTTCCTTAATTATATCAATGTTAGCTGCCTTTGATTCTTTGCTCATGGATAATTATCATGCATATATTTTAACACTTGAACTTTACACAGTAGCAATATACTATTTGCCTAATGGGAGGTGTAAAATTAATTTTTTACTCTCATGGCAGAGATTTATTAGGTATGGGACCCATTTGCAACATGTACTTCAATTGAAATAGATTCATTAATGAATTTGGTACAACATTTTCAGAATATATGTGCACAAACATCTGTTACTTATGAGATTAAAATGTGTTAACATTATTAAAATGTAAAGCAACAGAAAATTTTAGACCCTAGGAGCACTTAAAGGATGTTTATCTTTGTTCTTGCAAAGAATGTTCCGCTGTGTCATTTTATTGTATTTGTTTTTCCACCTCAAAAGTATTGTAACTATTGCACCTCTCAAACAGTTGATAGTATCATTGAGAATGGAACAGCAATTTATCAGAAATGTTACTCCAGCAAAATATGTTTTGATTTTTGATTTTCTAAAGAAATTAGACGTAGGCCGCTGGCCATGTAAAAGTTATTCATAGAGCAAGATGTTAGGGAAATTTATCTTGTAATGTGGTTCCCAGTAAACAACAGCTTAAAACTGGCATTTTGGATAATAAGGAAAGCAGCACAGGCTGATGTGAAGATTTCTAGCTACTGCATTAGTTGTGTTTTCCAGTGGTATGCAAAGCAAAAGATGAGTTACCACGTTTTGTATACAATTAATGGTTCTGAACCAAAAAATGTAACAAAAGTATTTTCAAATGTAGATTCTGTTATTGATCTCTTTTGTTCTATTATTCAAAGTAAATTTAATTGTATTGAATGTAAGGAGAAATGTAGACTCGGAAAAATATCTGAGTCCCAGATGGGATTTGAACCCACGACCTTCCGTGATCTAGTCGGATGCTCTAACCACTGAGCTACTGGAGACTCTATGGTGAGCAAGGGTCAATTTGTGGGTCTCGACTGGAACCGCATCGCGCGGCTACACAGCCAAGTATTGACTAGCACATTTGAAACTCACTAACAGCATCGCGCTGTCACATTAATGCATATCAAGATGCAGCCAACCAACCTCCAAAATGAGTCTACATTTCTCCTTACATTCAATATCATTGTTGTTGTTTCATCGTTAACACACTCAAATTTAATTGTTTTGAAACAAACTATGAGGTTGCATTTCTTAGATGTTTATGTGAATTATCAAATATAGAAAGGAAACAAATAATAAGAAAGCATAAATCTACTTCAGAAATTGCAGCAAACTGGAAGAAAGAGGAGAGAAATTTACAGCCCAATGGACCCAGAGAAGAAAAAAGAACTTCCTTCAAATTGTTTTGAAAAGTACAGGTCTATGGACCCATCGAAAAAAACAGACTCTTTCAAATAAAGATGTAAAATATAGGTCAATGAACTCACATGATAAAGAGCAACTTCTCTCAAATAGAATCTTGTAACACCTATATACCTTTTTTGTGGTGTACAATAAAGTTATTATTATTATTATTATTATTATTATTATTATTATTAAACTGTCAACAAAACTACAAATAACCTGGCAGCGCATGAGTAAAGGCTACTTAGAGCCTCTTGTTTGAAGTAGATCGATCACAGTTGCTAGAAATCTATGATCACAGCCCTTAAAATATTCACATCTTTGATAAAATTCAACCTTTCAACAAACCCATTCGTAGCATTTGCGGTAATAAAGTTCTACGTCTGATCATGTGATTTTTATTCGTTTGAAATGTATCCTGCGTTAATTTTAGGGTTTTTTTCCGTTGTGGTCACCAGACACCACCAAATATGGTCAACGTCCATTAAAGGGAACTTCCACTGAAAGTAGAAAATAATTTTTAAACCACAGAATGTGTTTCTAATGTCGTGGCTTCCCTATTGTTCCAGAACAAACGCTCTTTGTGTCAGAACAATAGGGCAACCACGGCACGTGACAATTATTCAAGATGGCGGCGCCCGGGAAATTTGAAAGCCAAAACAAGCATTTTTGAAATTAATTTTTTTCCGATAAAAACGCTTTCATTCAAAGTTTATTTAAAAATACACTTATACAATAAGAAAGAAATACACTTGCCCGCAAATAGCAAAGGCTTACCTAAGCGGGTAGTGTTTACATTTCTACTATAGAATAAAATATACAAAGTCCAAAAAAAAAAGGAAAAGAAAGTTAATTAAAGCTACATTAAATGGCATCGATAACTGCATCGATTAACGTACTAGAAATAATAACTTGAAACATTGTTTATGTTATAGTGTTTAATTATATCTTAACAGTGATGTCTAGTTAATGAGAATTGAGTGCAGAAAGTGTAAGTCTTTAATTAGGGTGTGGACATCATCATAAGTATCCTCATGAGCTAACTAATGTTACTCACCAGTAGGATTTTGTTTAACGGAAGTACCAATTGCTATGCTTTCGGATGAAACAGATGGTTACAGAATGGGAAGAACAGGCAAAAGAGATGTTAAAAGAACACACAGCCTTTTTATTGACGACGTAAAGGTATCTCAGGAGAGCCATAAGAAATTAGAAGTAGCAAATGAGGTTATTGTGAAAGCAAGCATAGACACAGGTGCATGTTATGGAGTAAAGAAATGCGCAGAGGTAATCTTCGAAAATGGAAAAATGGTGAAAGGAGAGGGATTAAATGTCTTGGAAGAGCGAATGATTGCACTGGACCCAGAAAAGAAGTTTAGAAGTTTTTATGATGTGAGCAAGGTGATAAAATTGATGTAAAGAAGGTGACTGAAAGAATAACGGAAGTAGGAATGAGAACAAATGAACTAGAGGAAAGAAGTTGAAACGACAAACGTCTAAGGTAAGCTATTAACACAAGAGTAATCCCAGTTGCAGGATATATAATGAATGTTTGCCATCTTGGGAAAGGAGATCTAGAAAGTCTGGACAAAATAATGAAAGGCGAATTACGATAAGTGATGAGAGATTATATACAGAAAGGAAAGAAGGTGGAAAAGGGTTAAAAAGCTTTAAAGATGTCTACAAAGAGAGAAGAGTAAAGGCGGCTAAATACGAGATACAAAAACCCTCAACTTGACGCGTCAACATTGTTTCGTTGTCAAGTTTGGGTCGATGTTTCCCGTTTTTCACCTTGCATGATCATCTTGTCGCGCAACAAAAACATTTGTTGCGAGTTGAAGAAAGTTGTTGCGAAAAGTAGAGCGCGGGTCTACTCTGAGCAACAAATTTTGGCATTGTTGCTCGTTTTTCATCAAGCTCACAACTTGTCGCGCAACAAATGTGTTCGTGTGCTAGCAAATCAACCAATCAGCGCGCTGCATTTCTTAAACCCGCAACAAATGTTTTTGTTGCGGGTCAAGTTGATCACGCAAGATGAAAAACGCGAAACATCGACTAAAACTTGCAACGAAACAATGTTGCGCGACAAGTTGAGGGTTTTTGTATCTCGTATTTCGCCGCCTTAAGAGTGGCATGCTATTTGGCATTAGGAGAAAATAAATGGTTAAGGAAAGCTTGGGAGAATGATTATGATAAGGAGCAAAGGTCGTTAATAGAAGAGGAGAAAGGAAAATGCGAAGTGAGATAGTAGTAGGATATACAGAGGAAGATTATGTATGGCTGAAATGCAACACCGATCCAAAAAAGACAGCAGCAATTTTTAATATGCAGGAGCAAATGATAGAGACTAGATCTTGGATGAAACTAAGAGGAATAGTAGAGGTAGACATTTGCAGATTGTGTGGTGAACAGAAGGAAAGCTTGCAGCATCTCTTGTCAGGATGCAAGAAGTTAGCCGCAACTGAGTACGTTAGAAGACATGACAATGCACTAAAAGATTATGGCAGTGGAATGAAGGATTATTACCGGAAAAGACAAGGTGGTAAAACGAAAAGTGCAGAAAGGGGCACGTCATAGAGAAAGATGGAAAGAAAATATGGGATTGGGAGCACAAGATGAAACTCATAGCAAGGCCAGGAGACCGGATTTAACATTAGAAGACGAAAAAAAGAAAGAAATTAATATTGTGGATATGGCTTGTCCAGGAGAATGGTAAAAAGAAGTGAAAAGATCCAAAAATATCAACAGCTGTTCTTCGAGTTGCGAGAAAGACGACAAGGATATAAAGTGCGAGTAATACCAGGATGCTGTGGTGGAGGAATGAGAAAATTAAAACGAGTCCTAGTAGAACTATTCTATGAGAAAACAAGTGAACGAATAACTAATGAAATGCAAAAGACAGTATTATGGGAAAGTAAAACCATCACTAGAAAGATAATGGCGGGACTGATTAAGTGAAAAGTGATGTTTTCACTTTTAGCTAGCAAACGTTGTTAGCTAAATTCTTTTCGCAACCTGTGTGAAAATGGAATTGATGAGAGTCTCAATTAATGTCAAGGATATATTTTGGAAGATTTCTCAAAGTCAATTTTAATTGTTAAATTTGAATTTTATTTTTACAAACCCTAAGCATGAGTAACACAGGAAGAGGAAAGAATAGGGCCAAACTTTCACAGTGATTTGTATGTTTATTGACTTAAGTAGGTAATAATCATAATCATAATCATAATCATGATCATGATAATCATAATAATTAAATTTTGACATTTCGCTTATGTTTGTTTGTTTTTCAGAGTTTAGAAGTAATGGGAGACTAAGTCGAGGGTAGTATGTTCTGGAGAATATGTTGAGAGCAATATGTTTCATTGTTTTCCTATTGTTATCAGGTGTTGTTTCAGCCCTGCTCTCCCCTATAACCATCAAAGCCGCCCCCACCTTTTCAGACTGTTGATAAAAGTGGGGGTTATGCATATTTAATATAATCCCCTGAAAGAACAAAGAAAACCGAGCCAACTGACAAATAAGACGGTTGGTTCCTCACTGTGTACAGTATTTATGGAGGACTCTTTGAATACAATACAGAAAAGTGGGAATGCATAAAAGCAGAATTCCAACTTTCCATGAAATGTCAAAAGCATTGACTGCAAAGGCTCCAGGATCAGATCTACGTGAAACATATTTCTCAACCTGTTGTGGGGGGGGGGGGGGGGGGGAAGTCTACAGGCAAATAGATCAATATTAGGCTTAATTCCAAATCAGTTAATTACATCCACGGAGAGGGACCTATTAAGACACCACGCCGTTTCCTTCCTTGATAACGGGGATTGGACTGTGAACATTAAGCTATGCTAAAACTTGGTGGTGTTTGTGTTACTTTTCAAAACGATCCTTGTAACTGAGATCTGCACATCGACCGCAGTCTGCTATTTAAAGCTAGTAGTCGAATGTACATCATCAAAGTGTGTAAGTGGTATGGGTACAGTAAAGATCAACTCCATAGATTATTTGAGTTCTTGATAATGTCGCTGTTTATGTGTGGGGCCGCTGGGTACAAATGAAACACCTTCATCAGACGAGCAGCGAGATTTGGTTACGTTTCTGATGCCACACCCATGTCATTCATCCTTGACAAAAGAGACAGTGAACTATTCAGGAAAATAACTTCAAAAGGAAATCACATCCGTCATGAAATTCTTCCAGATAAACCCAATAGAGCTCTACGTGAACGTGAGCATGAACATATTCTACCCAGAGTCAAGACAACGTTTCAAGAGAGCGTTTATAAATAAATGTCTTTTTAGCCTTGATATTTATACTTACTTCTCAAAGTTGTAAGTCTTTTTATATTGTATATGTTAGTTGTGCACGTTTGCTGCACCGATTTATTTCAATAAAGACACTTTCATTTATTCATTCATTCATTCATTCCTTAATACGAGCAACAAAAACGTCCAAGTTGTCTCGCAACATTGCTGCGAAACTAGTCGAACAGCGATGTTGCGCATCAGTTTACATCCCAAGCACACTGACACGTCTCGCAACAACAAAAAAAGTGCCTTGCAAGTTGCTGCGGCGTGTTGCAGAAAGTAGAGCTTCCGTTCTACTTTCTGCAAAAGGCTGCAGCAACTTGCATCACATTTTTTTGTTGCGAGGCAAGTTTTGCTCGGGGTGTAAAACGCGCAACATCGTTCTCCGTCAAGTTTCACAGCAATGTTGCGCGACAAGTTGGACGTTTTTTTGCTCTTATTACCGTTAGCTTTTGCGCTCAAAACGCCACCGCACACTACGGGAACTTGCTTACGCCAACAGTCACGAGTGAAACTTTGCTAAGCTGATAGCTCTAGTGTGCGGCCGCGGGCATTAGGCAGGCGACGTAATAACTCAAACGCACCCCTTTAATCTACGACTGCCTCTAGTTGTACCTTCCTCTTCTCTGATTTCGTTTATATTTCCCGAAAGAATATACTAATGAGGTTTACGTCCGTGGTGTTTCATTGTTTCCTTTTTTGTTGGCAAGGAACTGAGCAAGCGTATTAAAATTTGGACAGAAGCCTTCAACTTGAAATAATACATTTTGTACTTTTGTTTATTAAAGGAAACACACAGTTAATTCAGTGAAGAAGTATATACCTTATTCGCTTGTATATTTTCCAATACAGATCATGTTATAATACTCAGGAGAGTTGGTCCTTTGTCTTGTTCATTAAAAGAGTGCATGCAAGCATGAATATGACTGCATGCACTCTTTTTAACGAACAAAACAAAGGACGAAATCTCCTGAGGATCGTCATATGATCTGAATTGGGAAAACTAAAATGTTCAAGCAAATAAGATCTATTGAAGTGAGATTCGCGTGCCTTACTTACAGGCCCGATTGCACGAACAATGTGTACTGGTCGCTTTTAGAAGATTATCGCCTCATCAAGCCCTTTGTATCCTCGGGCAGCGAAGTCTCTGGCAAAACTTATCCTAATACAATAATCTTGAGGGTGTGAGAGTTGTAGAAAAGGTAAGATAGTAATTGTTGTAGATTATTAAAAGCGTAAACAAAGAAGGTATTTGATTTGAGCCTCTTCCTAACTAACAGCTACTAACTAACTTAGGTCAACTTAGGCCCGTTTCAAACGTCGCATTTCACATGTGCCGATTCTAATGCAAATGAGCGAAAACAATTGATTTCTCTCATTTGCATTGGATTCGGCTCATACGACATGCGACGTTTGAAACAGGCCTAACTGCACAACTTCAGACCGTAATGGAGATCTTTTCTAACAACTTTGCTTTGGAATAAGAGACATCAGAAAGTTCTTTCCTATAATAACTAACTTTTCTCCCCCATTTAAAAACGATACGAAGCTTGTCACCCGATTGTCATCCTTATTGATCTACTCACCAACCATGCATTGCCTATTTACATTATTTCATCTGCGTAAATTTGTCTTTATGGTCAGAAAGTATTGAGCAGATTTTAGTTGCTTTTAACTGCTCGACTTCTCTTTAACAAAAGCCTGTTACACATCTAATGACGCGTGATGTATGGCAAAGAGAATTACAACTTCCTGTTTTTCTGAAATGTTAATCTCGTGACTTTTCAGACCAATAGTTAACAATTGTTCATTCTGGGTGTAACCACGTTTATCACTTAGTAGTCGACTAAAAGTTTGGAAAGGACGGCTTTTAAGTCTGTTTTAACTCAAAAGGCACGTATTTCATCCATATGATATCATGTAAGAGTCGCAAAGCATCTTTTACTGTTTTAACTCCAAGAACAGTGGAGATGCGTTCTCCTACTGGCGCAGGGTTCTTGTTCCATTTAAGTGATTCTTTTAAACAGTCAATCGAATAACATTGCTATGAGTTTAACTTTATGACACATTCCTTTGCGTCTCAGGAACAGATCCTGTGAAACCTTCTCGATCACTGTAGGCTTGGATTGAACTTTCTACCTTGAAAAAGGTTAAGTTAAAGCGGAGAGTGCGCCAAACAAGGTGAGGAAAATGTTAAGACGGTAACCGGTCGTTTCGCCTACGGCTCGTTTTGCCTACTGTCTGTTCGCCTACGTATAATGTCGGTTCGCCTACGTCCAATATGTCGGTTCACCTACGTCCAATATGTCAGTTCGCCTACGATTCATATGTAAAAGCTTTGTCGAACCTCGCAGAGAAAACTATGACGGCTAGCTAAATGCCTGGCCAAACGCTCGCAACATTTCAACGCAACATCTTGCAACATGGTTGGGCACAACGTGTTGCGTACGTGTGGCAACAATGTTGCAAGATGTTGCGTTGAAATGTTGCGAGCGTTTGGCCAAGCCTTAATTAAGGCGTTATTTCTGTAGACTTGTGTCTTGAGCGGGTTCGTTGAGCGGCCTATACTAAAAAATGTGAGACTTTTCATTAACATATCAATGAAGGATAAGGGATTCGGATAAGGTAGGTAAGAAATTAGCTCGTTCCCACTTTACTGGGCGGTTCAATTTTTGTATCGATGTTGCGATTTGTGCTCAGTGTCATGAACTTTATATCGCTTCCACACGATCCGCAAACTTAGATGCAAAAAATATATATGTGACGGCTGAGATAAAGCGTTATTTCTGTATACAAAATTTTGGTTTTATCAACGGAGTTGATAATTAATGTAAATTGGCCACCGTACAGAGATTCTAAAAGCTGACGTTTCGAGCGTTAGCCCTAACGGGCGTTGGATTCGCTCTGACGAAGGGCTAACGCTCGAAACGTCAGCCTTTAGAATCTCTGTACGGTGGCCAATTTACAATATCAACTCCGTTGATAAAACCAGAATTTTTGTATACTACTTTCCCACCGACGAAGCACCACAGTTTCTTTAGAAACTACCCCCTTCGTTATTTCTGTAGACTTGTGTCTTGAGCGGGGTCCTTGCGCATATTGAGCGGCCTATACTTAAGAATGTGAGACTTTTCATTATTATATAAATAAAGGATAAGGTACGTAAGAAATTAGCTCGTTCCCACTTAACTTCCCGGTTCAATGTTTATATCGTTGTTGCGATTTTTTCTCAGTATGAACTTTATGAATTAGTGTTTTTTTTAGTTTGTGCGCTTTCACGCAATACGCAAAAGTAGCTAGATGAAAAAATATATAACAGTTAAGGCGTTGTGTAGGCTTGTCACTTGAGGTGAGATTTTTGATTAACATATCATTCAAAAGGACATGGTAGTTCATTTAACAAAGGATTGCAAAAAAACATTAGCATTCACCAATCATATCACTGCGATTTCGATCCATCGGAGAAGGGATTGACACTATAAAAGTCCTAGTATTTTGTTTCTCAAGTCACCAGTTCGTTGGAACTCTCAATCGAAAAATCAACGCGATAGTCAACGCTATCATCAAAGCTATAATCATCGATATTATGGAGGAATTTGACTGCATATTTTGCGCACAAATCGTCACCTCCCGCCAAGAAGCCCTACTCTGCGGCGGATGCGACAGGTGGCAACACCGTCGTTGCCACACTGGTGTTTACAGGGCCACTTATAGACAGGCAGTAAGGACCGGCCGGGACATTTCATGGACTTGCCTCTATTCTTGGACTGATCAATACAGGTAAATTATTTTTTGTTATCTCGATGGGGTTCATTTCCAGTACTGTTGATTGCTGATTGGCTAATTTGTTAATAAGACGTCAATCAGCGTGTGTCAAGTCAACCATTAAAACGTAGGCGTTTTTCAAAAATAGGGGGTCTTCTTGCAAGCGTTCCCTTAGTCTCTTGCTCCAACTTTCGCGCGGCCAGTTTGCGGAAAATTCTGTCTAACAGGAACGCTTGCTACGCAGGCTAGTTTGTACGTAACAGTGACTGATTTAAGGGGCTAGGTCACGCAATTTTAGGCAATTTCAGCACTGATCGAATGGTCATAGAATTAACTAAAATATCAAAATAACTGTTCAACACTATAAAAGAACTCTAACAAAACACAGGGAAGCCAAGAAGGGACATGGATGGACAAAACTGGAGAGGATTGAAATGGATTGAATTTGGGTAAATTTGAAAAACGTCGGCCCACCTTTTTTCAAATTTATATCAGTCTATGTCAAAATGTCATTTACACAGCTGGAAGATCATTCTCAGTTGTTATGTGGCCGTGATTTTGGAATTTTTGAAAGACTCTTGCTCTACCAATTTGACGTTTAGAGCTCATGAATCTTTAGTTAATCTTTAGTTCATCTTTAGTTTTTATTTTTTTTATTTCTGTGTTGTTCCAAGGTGGTCAACTGTTTTACACAATGATTGTCATAGTACGGAGTTTAAGATGTAGGCG
>NC_090881.1:22002088-22014588 GCF_036669935.1 Montipora foliosa
TTTCATGGACTACCACGAGAAAAACGTACAGAAAAAAGACAAGCAAAAGCTATGGATGCAATCAGTATATTGAAATCTACGTCACCACCCACAATATTTGAAGCTCTAAGAGCTAAGTTTCAACGTTTCAACATTGAATTTTTCTGTCCTAATATGTCTAAAGATTCAACATTAAATTTCTCCAAATCATTAGCCTAAATCTTTGTTGGTGTTACTAATAAAAGATTTGTTTTAAAAAGAGGTTATTTTAGCATTCAGTTCTCCTTTAAGACAGAATGCCATTTTTCTTTGCCGTTATTTTTGTTACAAACTAAAGAAACCAACTCAATAAATCATTAACTTTGTCATCCTAACAAAAGAAATAAAATGAAGAGGAAAAAGTGAAATTTGACAACGAGGCAAAAATCAACAAGCACTGGGAAATTTTGATGATCCTTTTTAGGGGAGTAGATATAAGGAGTAGTCTTTGGTCTGAGATCTGGGTTTTGCAGACACTGCAATTGAATGAAAGCAACAAGGGCACCCTAATCCTCTGTTATATTGAATAACTAACTTCTCATCCCAATGAGCATCTGACTTTTCTTTACCTTCACAATTGACTGCAACTGATTATCCAAGGTTGGACATTGGCTCACTTTTGCTAAACTTTTGCCATTTTTGAGATTTCTTTTGGCTTCATGCATACTTTGCAGTTTCATCTCAAGTTTTCAAAATCTGAAAATATTTACAGATGCATTACATTGCTGCACAATTTGGTTCAAAGCTTGAGCTGAATTGTCGTAACTTTATTAATTTTG
This sequence comes from Montipora foliosa, assembly GCF_036669935.1. Classification (NCBI taxonomy): domain Eukaryota; kingdom Metazoa; phylum Cnidaria; class Anthozoa; order Scleractinia; family Acroporidae; genus Montipora; species Montipora foliosa. The sequence goes on from NC_090881.1 coordinate 22,002,886, forward strand.
TGACATAACCTTAATCACTCACCAGCCTAAACCGGCCAGACTTAGTATTTTACTCCGTCTAACGCCAGAGTATTTTACTCTGTCTAACGCCAGACTCGTCAATAGGGAACCCCTGGGAATCAATGGGTTAATTTTTCTAAAATAACCACCATTTAAATATTCTTCTGTTTTTATTCAAATTAGCCCTTGATGCCTCGTTCTTAAGCTTAAAATTCAATAGAATATTTTGCCTTAAATGAGGCATCAAGGTCTAATTTGAATAAAAACAAAGGATTATCTAAATGGTGGCCATTTTGGAAGAAGGTGTATTGACTTAATAGAATACTACCATAAGAATGTTCTTCTACTGTTTTGTCCCAGTTCTGACCATTTTTTGTGAATAATGCAGAATATGTTATTGAAATTGAATCCATTGGAAACTCGAAAAAAATCTGAGTTTCAGATGGGATTTGAACCCAAGACCCTCTGTGATTTAGTTGGATGCTCTAACCGCTGAACTATTGGAGACTACAGTGAGCAAGGGTGAAATGTGGGTCTTTGACTTGAATTGAATCAGGCAGTTACAAAGTCAAATAACAACATCATAGCTCATAACTGCATATGTTTATTTTCACATTTGCCTGCTTAGATGTTCGTGATGAAGTTTTGAGCTATGCTGTCCGTTGTTATTTGACTTTGTCACTGCACAAGTTATCCAGTTTCAAGTCAAAAACCCTCACTTCACCTTTGCTAACCATAGAGTCTCCAGTGCTTAGAGCCTCCACCTACTGCAGATCACTGAGGGCAGTGGGTTTCCAATGGATGCAATTGCAATAACATACTTGTAATTATGTATTCTCACATTTGCTCAAAATTATTAATTTAAATAATACAAAACTCAATAATATTGAAATCACTAAAGATGAATTATCCATCTGGGGCTAACATGGACAAAGGTTTGTCATACATCCAACTCAAATGCGGATAGTGCATCTAGATGCATGTGTAATGCATCTTGTGCATATGTATCTGTATACGGACTCTTAGAAGATCTCTGCCCAAGTTCACCACCCTAGACATAACTTTGTCACATCTGTACTGTAAATGGGTGAAACAAAAGACATGTAATCTGTAGAATCAGTTGACCAGCAACCTGACTTTAAACACCCTTTGCAAAGGACAGAAGCTGGATGTGAACCACTTTTGTTTTTGTCACACTTTGTGTTGTGTGATGACTGTAAAAAATACACCTTTTTCCTTTTAGTACATTAACAAATGGAGATATACAAACACAATCCCATCAGCGTTACAAGGAACTGTACATGGCCTCCTGTTCACAAGAAAGACTACTCTTAGCACAACCTATGAAACATTTTTTCAAAAAATGAATGCACTCTTTGCTCTTCGAAAAACCTTTAAGAGGGGTTCAAAAAAATGTCAATTATTGCACAGAGGTTACTTCAATCAAGGTGTATGAAATAATATTATTATTCTCCTTTCCCCTAGATCAGTGTTGTGCTTAAAGTTGGACGTGTTGTGGTTAATGAGTTTTCCAACATTAAATGCTGAATGGAGGGAAAGTTTTCAACACTGTGTCCCTGGAAGTGGAACTAATTGCAGGTAATTCAACAGAGCTAAAACTATGGAATTCCAAGATGTTGACATCTAACTTTAAATATTGATTGGTACATACACTATAGACCACAATTATTATTAGATTTTAAAATCAAAAGATGTAATTCAGTTTGGGCTTGTTGGACATGAGATGGTTAAGAACCAAAAATATTCATATCCAACACAAGCATAAGAAAAAATTTAAACTACACGTATTGTGTTTCTAGCATTGATTGGCTCACTAAATCGGCCGTTGGCAAAACCCGGATCGGATCGGATCGGATCGGATCGGATCGGACCGGACCGGACCGGACCGGATGGGATCGGATCGGATCGGATCGGATCGGACCGGATCGGATCGGATCGGATCGGATCGACAAAACCCGGACTGGTTCAATATCAAAACTCCTGCCAATAGACACATGAAATCCCTGTGTCACCAGTTAAGGTTACTTCCCACCTTCACGGGTGTCCTTCCGGAAAAGAGTTCGTACTCGCGTTAGTTTCAATAAAATCATAACAAACTATACATCAGAATAAAGCTTAATAAATGTAGTTTACGATAAATATACTGCTTTAGCGGGTTTTTCTTTTGGTAAGTGTTAGAATCGGCACCGGTAAGACGTGAAACCGCCGAGGGTTCTTCTGTTAAATTTATCGGGTATCGGATGCCGCTTCACGAGCAAAATGACTTCACAGTGTTGTTATTCACAACATCAATCAACAAAAGCTTGTCAGGAGATTCCGATATTTAGACTAATTTCTCATGGCGTCCATTTACACAACATACCTCGCATATTTTTGGCTACTCCAACCTTTTAGTTGCGGATATCTAACAAACAACCAATCAGAATATCGAAAACGCCTGAGACAGTTTCGTTGATTGATGGCTTGTGAATAACAACACTGTGAAGTCATTTTGTTCGTGAAGCGGCATCCGATACCCGATAAATTAATTAGAAGAACTCTCGGTGGTCTCACGTCTTACCGGCTCCTGACAATAAAAGGAAAACTCGGTTACACGATATCTGTTGGCGTGAACTACATTTATTAAGACTAAAAACAAAATAAGTATGCAAGGCTGGTTTTACGGCTGTGAAGATATATAGTGTTTGTTTGACAAATTTTTCGTCTGGCACGGCCTGACTTCTTCAGGGAGTTAAATCATAACTCGTGCATAACTCCGTGAAGAAGTCGGGCCGTACCCGGCGAAATATTGGTCAAACAAAAACTATATATCCTCACAGCCGTACAACCAACCTTGCATAATTATTTTGTTTTTAGTCTAAATATTATTTGCTGGTCAGATCTCCCAAGATCCGGCACTTGTACTTTGTTCAGCTGGCCCTTGCATACAAAAACTGTCCACATTTATTAAGCTTTCTTCTGATGTGTAGTTTGCTATGATTTTATTGAAACGCGAGTACGAACGTTTTCCGGAAAGACACCCGTGAAGGTGCGAAGTAACCTTAACTGGTGATCCAGGGATTTCATGTGTCTATTGGCAGGAATTTTGATATTGAACCAGTCCGGGTTTTGTCGATCCGATCCGATCCGATCCGGTCCGGTCCGATCCGATCCGATCCGATCCGATCCGATCCGATCCGATCCGATCCGGGTTTTGCCAACGGCCCACTAAATCTCAGTTATCAGTCTCTGTACAGTTTAATCATGCCAGTTTGCCAATAACCTGATAGATTTGGTAGAAAGAGAAATTTTTAAGTATCAAAATGTTTAGAAAATTTATTAAAATTTATCAAAAATAATTTTCTTCTATTTACACTTGTTGGATACGCCATTGGTTGAAGCCAACTGTGTGCCACATGCCTTGTTGGATCTCATAATAATAGAAATGTGGGCTTGAGAAATGAAATTATGGTTAAATAATCAAACAAGCAAATTTACACAACCAGATTTTGTACAGTATGTACAGTAAGAGGATTATTCATTATACTGTCACGATCAGAATTCATGGCATGGATTTCTTTCTTAGTTTATTTCGATGAGTTTTGTTTGGAATGGAACAAGGTGCTACAAAGCAACAGAGCAATAAGGGGAAGGGTTGGCCAAATGGTCAGAGCACATGCCTTCCTCCAATGGGGTTTGGGTTCCATTCACAGAGACAATGTCATGTGTATTACTCCAAGTAGTGCAGTTTACCCTTTAACTAAAAACCAACATTTGATTTGATCTGTTATATCCGGGGTCCTAGGTTCGGTGCGCTTGCGTAGTAGGGCTCAGAAAGTGTAGTTCTGTTTTTCCGTTTACTTGTACATGATTGACCAGATATAACATTTTGGCGACGAGGATGGGATTCTTTCCGATTTCGTTGTGATACGTGGCCATCCTTATTCTTCTTTGTATGATTTTATTCTGTGTTTATTTCTTCAATACGTTCGCGCACGTGGTTGCCTACGCATTTGTGGTTTTCATCATGTCTTCGCCAACGCTGCTTGGCTCCGTCGGGGAGTTCGATCCGTCGAGTGAGACATTCACTGCTTATTTCGAAAGACTGGAACAATTCTTTGAAGCTAATAGTATTGGCCATTATCCTGCTGATGCTACCGCGGCTGTTATTCAAGCGGCCAACAGGAAAAAAGTCGCTGTAATGATTTCGGTAATCGGTAAGAACACGTATGGAACTCTTCGTGATTTATGCAGTCCAGAGAGCCCGAAAGATAAAACGTTTGATGCGTTACGTGATTTACTGCAGCGACATTTTAAGCCCAAGCGACTGGAAGTTGCGGAATCGTATAGATTTCACCGTTGTGTTCAAGAAGAAAACGAAAGTGTTTCTAATTACAGCTCCCGTCTTAGACATCTGGCTTCCACGTGTAATTTTGGTGAATTTTTGAACCGCTTACTTCGGGATCAGTTTGTGTGTGGTATTCGCAACCCAGCTACACGGAAAAAACTCCCGAGCGAAGATCGCTCGTTTCAAGAGGCCCTTCAAGTGGCTGTTGCTGATGAAATAGCGGCCAAGGAGTCACAGCAAGTTCAACAACAATTACCTCAGCCTGTGAATTCAGTTAGCAAGGATTCTTTTTCTGCTTCTTCTCGTGGATATACAGGTTCACAGTTTGGTTCGCGACAAGGTGCTAGTCAACCTTCGAATTTGTCACAAGCGACTTCTTATACTTGCTTCTCATGTGGTAGCCCGGATCACTTAAGGCCTAAATGCAAATTTAGAAATGCTGTATGCCGGAACTGTAACGTAAAAGGCCACATTGCTCGAGTTTGCAAAAAGGGTGGTATTAACACCATGTGTGCTGAAGAAGAACTTGCACAAGAACCGGTATGTGAGAACTACAAACTTTATGTGGTTTATGACGTCAACACTATGTTTAGATCTGAAATTTCTGAGCAGCTGAAGATTGAAAACACTAATTGTTGTATGCAGTTAGACACTGGTTGCGCTTTATCTCTTGCTCCAATCAGTTTCATTAAAGAAGTTTGTCCTGATTTCAAAATTAATCCTACAAATGTTATTCTGTCCACCTACACTGGTGAAACTGTGCGTCCTTTAGGAGAGGCTTGTGTGAATGTTGAGTACTCGGGATCCCAGTATTCATTACCCTTACTTATTGTGAAAGAAGGATCCTGTGCATTGTTTGGACGAAATTGGCTTATGCATATCAAGTTGGATTGGCAAAACCTGCCAGGATTGAATAATGTTGGAACTTTGCCATCTGATTTGCCTACAATTCCAGCTACCTCTGGAGATCAGACATTAAATTCTGTCCTTGAGCAGTATAGTGAATTGTATCAACCTGAACTGGGGTGTTATACTGGTAAGCCTGTTGTGTTAAATGAAAGTCAAGGGGCCAAATTTCACAAAGCAAGAGCCGTTCCTTATGCTTTGCAATCAAAAGTGGAGAGTACCTTGTTGAAAATGGAAAAAGATGGCGTGATTGAGAGAGTTACTACTGCTGTTAGTGCTGCCCCTATTGTAGTAGTTGGAAAGAAAGACAGTGATGAAGTACGTGTATGCGGAGATTTTAGCGTAACATACAATGCATGTGCTAATGTCGAGACATACCCTATGCCGCAGATTGAGGACATGCATTCAGCCTTGAGGGGATGTACTTTCTTTAGTGTTCTAGACATTAAGCAGGCCTATCATCAAATACCAATTGCAGAAGAATCACAGTCCAATCTGATAATTAATACTCACATTGGTTTGTTTGCATTTAAAAGACTTCCAAATGGAATCCATTCTGGTCCAGCTATTTTTCAGAGAATCATGGACAGTTTGCTGTCTGACATTCCCAAAGCTGTAAGTCGTTTGGATGATATTCATGTGGCTGGAACTGACCCAGAAGATCACCTTCGCACCCTCTCTCTTGTGCTGGAACGTCTTCGTTCTGCAGGTTTCAAACTGAACAAGACCAAGTGCAAATTCCTTCAGCAATCAGTAGTTTACCTAGGCCACAAGCTCGATGGAGAGGGCTTACATCCTACCGACGATAAACTTGCAGCCATCCGTGATGCTCCAAGGCCTACGGATATTACCACATTAAAGTCCTTTCTGGGACTTACAATGTTCTATTCAAGGTTCATGCCACATCATTCCACTGTACTGGCACCTCTTCACAATCTGCTCAAGAAAGATACCCCTTGGAGATGGTCCAAAATTGAAGAAGATGCATTTAATTCAGCAAAGAACTTGTTACTGAATTCTCAGACATTAGTACACTATGATCACACTCTGGCCCTGTTCCTTTCATGTGATGCTTCATCTTACGGTGCAGGAGCAGTTCTGTCTTACAAGATTGGTGGGCAATCCCGACCCGTGGCCTTTGCTTCTTGTACTTTGACAAGTGCCCAACAAAACTACTCCCAATTGGAAAAGGAGGCTCTGAGTATCATTTTTGGATTGAAACGATTCCGCCAGTATTTGTATGGCCGTTCCTTCACAATTTTAACAGATCATCGACCACTCCTAACTCTTTTTGGACCACATAAACCTATTCCTTCTCATTCTGCAGCTCGACTTCAAAGGTGGGCCCTTATCCTGGCTTCATACAACTACAACATTGAGTACCGGTCACTGTTGCACATGCTGATGCAGACAGCATGTCCCGTCTTCCTTTACCTCAGACATGGTCACCCAAGTGTGAGAATGTTGAATGCTACTTCTTGGATTCTGAGGTTGTAACCAATGTGACCAGTCACATGATCAAGAAAGAGACCCAAGTCGATCCAGTGCTGTCCACAGTGTACACCTATGTTATTAGTGGCTGGCCGGGTGTTGTGGATCCTACACTTGTAACATACAAGAGCAAACGAGATGAGTTGACTACCCAACAGGGCTGTATACTGTGGGGCACTCGTGTTATTGTACCTCCTTCGCTTCAGAAGAAAGTTTTGGAAGAATTACATGACACTCATCCTGGCATTTCCCGCATGAAAGCATTGGCCAGGTCTTATGTTTGGTGGCCCAGCATCGACTCACATACATGTATTGAAAGAACTGTTTCCTTGTGTAACACCTGCCAGTCTCTGAGATCAGCACCGCCAACAGTTCAAATTCATCCCTGGATCTTCCCAGCACGGCCATGGTCCCGTATTCATGTAGATTTTGCTGGACCAATAGGTGGGTGTACTTACCTTGTTGTTGTTGATGCATATAGCAAATACCCGGAGGTGGTGAAAATGACCAGTACTACATCCTCAGCGACCATCACTGCATTACGTGACATTTTCAGTAGGCATGGTCTTCCAGAAATTCTTGTTTCTGACAATGGGTCACAGTTCAGTTCAACAGAATTTGAACAGTTTTGTGCTAACAATGGCATTATGCATCGTACATCTGCACCTTACAATCCATCCACCAACGGTCAGGCTGAACGAGTGGTACAGATTTTGAAGTCTGCAATAAAACAAGCCCAGGCCACTCAAACGGATGTGTCTGCTGTAATTGCCAAATACTTGTTGGTTTATCGAAACACTCCACATTCTACTACAGGTGAACCTCCTTCACTGCTTCTGATGGGTAGGAGATTGCGTACACGTCTGGATTTACTGACTCCTTCTGTTGAAAAACATGTTGAAGCTCGTCAATATACGACCATGATAAGTCGCACTGCAAAAAGAGGCCTGCGCCAGTTCAATGCAGGTGATCCTGTCCTAGCACGTAATTATGGGAGGGGAGAGAAATGGATGCAAGGTGTTATTACTGAAGTTCTTGGTTCAAGACATTACGTAGTTGATGTGTCCGGTTCTTTGTGGAAACGGCATGTTGATCAACTCCTTAGCCGACCTGTAGGTGTAGTTCCATCGACCAATGACTCAGTGATTGATCAGCTGCCTGAGATGCCTTCTCGTATGGATACCTCAGGGGCGGATGACCTTCCTTCGATGTCAGATGAAATTCCTTTAGCTGGTAGCTGTCAACCTTCTCCTGTGGACAGCCGAACACTGAGAGTTTCCAAGCCTCATTCAGATCTTGACACTGCTATGACAACTCTGCCTAGTTCCCAGTTGGACATTCCAGAAACTGTCACTGGTGATGATACTTTCAGAGCTCATTCAAGTTCTTCATGTGACATTTCCGTACCTACTAATATAGAAAAACGCTATCCCACAAGGACCAATCGGGGTCCACCCATCTATTTGCGAGATTATGAACTAAAGTGGAAACACTAGCTGACTTTAATGTTGTTGAAAGAACAGTTGTTCAGTTGAGATTAAGTGACTGCTTCCCTTGAAGAGGGAGATGTTATATACGGGTTCCTAGGTTCGGTGCGCTTGCGTAGTAGGGCTCAGAAAGTGTAGTTCTGTTTTTCTGTTCAGGTTCGGTTCCGTAAGCTGTTCTGTATTCCAGCTCTTGATAAACTTGTACATGATTGACCAGATATAACATGATCTACCTTCATTTCATGTCATTTCATTTGATTGACAGTTGTCTCAAGTTAGTGGATCACTTGTGCTTAGCTAGATAGGTTTTGGCCTTCATTGAACTGATTACATGTATTTGAGTGATTGTAAGTTGGTACAAATCTGAACAATAAACTTGTTTTTTGGTTGTATCTTTTATCCCTAGTAATGAAATTTGGAAATGGCCAAAAACCAAGGTCAAAGGTCAATCGGGGAGATATTTTGGGAAAGTGCCAAGAAACCATTCCAGGCAAAGAAACAGACAGATCCTACACAGGCTGATAACACTTCAGCAGGTGCAAGTACAAGCACACACAGTCATCATATGCAAGGTAAGACAGTTAATGGAAGTCACCGCAGCTGTATGCCTTGCAAAAAGAAAAAAATTCAAATGTACAGAGGTAGTGAATTGGTAGATTGATTGACATTTTTAGGAAGTCTTTGCTCTTTTCGAGCTTGTAGATTAGTAGTTACACGAAGGGAAGCAACTATTTTATTTAAGTTTGTTTCACCATCATTAGGAGTATCATTAGGAGACTTTTTTCGGGTAGGAGCACCTTGGTTTCTCTTAAGGACCACCTTCCGAACGCGGTCAAGGTCGTTCTTTTTAAGGCATGTAAAATTCCAAAGAAGGGTGACTCTCCAAGGATGGTCATGTGTTGCTGAGTCGTACCGTTCTTCATTATTCAAGTATAAACACAACAAAAGTTCTCAATACTTCTCATATGCACTCCTCGATGTCACTATTTTAAGAAGTCAGATTTATCCCTTTGATTGCACTTGTAAACGTTTTTTCATCATCATTGTTTCATTGCAACTAAACTTACACAAGGCTGTTTTCTGACGGGTAATGTTATGCCCACTATTTAAAATACCAGCTCTGACTGAGTCACGAATACCTTCCTAAGGAGCTCAAATGATAATTTTTTCTTGTGTCTATTGTTTTCGTGCTTTTCCTTTTATCAGATCCTTGCTTCAGCGTTAAGATCTGTGGAGCAAAGCTTCGAGCGCGCTATAAGAAAACAGCCAAAGTGCCCATATCTGCTTGGTCCAGATCGTCTCGCGTAGACATTGATCAGGTCTACACACGACTGTCCGTAGTAAAAAGGAAAGCCACATTAGCTGGGTTAGAACAATCCGAACTGGGCCACTACAGTAACCTCTTCACCCCAATCGGGAAAGGCGATCAACCAAAGAGGATTCTTGTGCAAGGAGAGACAGGAATTGGTAAAAGCACTTTTGCGAAGAAGTTGGCTGTAGATTGGGCCCGACTTGATGAGGCACCGACATTCTCGTCACCAGTGTCGCCTGGGCCTCCAACTAGTTGCTTTCAGTTTCTCTCGCGAAGGTTCCGTGGGCGGAGAGAAACACTGGGCTTTGAGGACGAGAATACCTCAAGCACAGAAGATGAACAAACAGCTGTTCTCAGGAAATCAAGCACACCGGCAAAGGATGAACAAACAGCTGTTCTCAGGAAATCAAGCATACCGGCAAAGGATGAACAAACGGCTCTCCTCAGAAAGTTCAAGGTTGTTGTTTGCGTTGACCTCAAGGAAGTGTCCAAATGTCAAAGCCTGAAAGATGTCATTTATAACTCAAGACTTTTTGCCCGTGAGGACAAATGGTTAGTAGAAGGTCTTCTGAATTATATGACCAACCATCAAGATGAAGTTCTTCTGCTGCTGGATGGCTATGATGAGTATCACAGTGGACAAGAATCTCAAATCTTTGACATATTCAGTGGAAACGAATTGAGAGACTGCTGTGTGTTGATAACAAGTCGAATTTCCAAAGCTGGTGAGCTCGAAGAATTTCAAGACTTGCTTGCAGAAATAACAGGATTCAGTGCGGAGGACAAACGAACGTATATAACTCGACAGCTTGGTGACAAAGAAGATGCCAGAGATTTGTATTTGCACTTGATTAAAAACGACCTGTTAGACCTCGCAAAAGTTCCATTACTTTTGCTTTTCTTTTGCATGCTATGGAAAAAGGAAAACTCAGAAGGCTTCTCGAAAGGCAAAACGAGCTTATATTTGAAAATTGTCCAGCACGTTTTAAGCCACAACCAAGGAAAGGACACTTCTCCTCACTTTAGCATAGTAGAGGATAATTCAGAGATCCTCAATCAAATCGGGAAGCTGGCCTTAGAATGTCTTTTAAACGATGACCACATCTTCCTGTATGGTAAAGTTTCTTCAGAGGTCCTTTGTGAAGAAAGTGTTGTCATTGGTTTACTTCAAGTATCTGATTGTACAGAAAGCTTGCAACCAGCGGAAATGGTTTCTTTCATTCATAAGAGCATACAAGAATTCTTAGCAGCCTGGTTCGTGACTCACAAATGCAAAGCTGATGGGAATCTCGGTTTGATTGAAGAGCGCACTCAAACCTTGAAAAGCTGTCGCGAATTCGAGAACGTTCTTCTCTTTGTCTGTGGACTTAGTGATGAAGGAGCAGCGAAAGTGTTTGACCATTTGAAGTCAGTGAGAATAAACGATCCTTCACTTGATATATCAGAAGCGATACCAGATGAAGACCACAAATACAAGCCATTGGATGACGTTGTTAAGAGACACTTGCAATTCGGTCATTTGGTTTTTCATTGCTTTGAAGAGGTACATGTACATTCAAAACAAAAGCTTGCAAAAGTTTGCATTGATTGCTTTGGCGGGATTACAGTTCTCATGGAACCACCTTCTTACCTTGCGTTGCTGTTTTCCAGTGTGAATTCCTGGACTTTTATTTTTGGTCTATGTGAAATCTCTTGGACAAAATCACAGTGTGTTTTAACTCATTCCAAGGTGGCAGAAACACTGAACTGCCTTGATGCCACAATAAAGATAACTGAGAATTCTGAAAATATTCCCCTCGGAGTATTTTTGAGAAAGTTCCTCGACGTTGAATGTAAAATGATGTGTAATTTTTCATCAATCCTTCATATCCGCGACGGTGATGCCAATGTTTATTTCAGAAGCTTATCACTGCATTGTGATGCACATGCCAGACTATTCACTGAGAGTGCACAGGCTGCGTCTTTATCGTGTCCGTCGGCAAATTTGGTTCGAGGAAAGACGTCTCTTAAGTTCTTAAGTACGCTTTATTGTGTTAGACTTTCTGCAATGAAAGATCTTGGCGCTGTAATGAAAATTTGCACCCATTTCATGAGGATCTTCCTTTTTTCTATGGGAGACAGTGTTTGCGATTTTTTGAAACAGCTCCCACACCCTAACA
>NC_090881.1:22024588-22032088 GCF_036669935.1 Montipora foliosa
AGGTCGAAATTCTGACATGGGAAGTCAGTTAGGAGGCTGGATCATAAATTGTAACCTCCATGAAAATGGCAGTAATCAAGCCAAATTTGGCTGTTTCATTAATACTGATGATCTGAGCTGATATTTGACAGTTTGGCTATTAAATAGTGAGGCGAGTGCTCTCACAACTGCGCCATCCCTGCAACTGTATGGCCTCTCCACTGTCAAGCTGGTTGTTGATGGCAAGCATGTCAAGAGGGGGAAAAGAGCTCACATGATCACCCTACAGCCCTTGTTTGGGCTATATCTAGAAGCGTTTCTGCAGAATGTACCAAATCAGCACTAGAGTCTCAGCAGTTTTTAAGGGCGGCCTATAATACATACCAAGAATGCACAAGAGAGAGAACTGGGAGTGCTCATCAGCGTTTTGTCGTGGTAATTACTTCCTCTGAAGTTGTCAAGAAGATGTCGGATTTCGACTCTGTGAACAACTATAATATAAGTAGTGCGTCATTATATGCGCACGGTAATGGAAATGTTCGCATTCGTCAGGTCAGTTCGAAGTGGAAACTGGAAGTTGCACCTTGTCGCACTGAAACTGTTCACAAAGCATTTCTTTGCACATGACGAGAACTGGAACTGGATCGTCAACAAAAAAGGAGAGGTGCCGTTCTGCAGAATTGGAGGCGACAACGCGTTGGAACGCCTGAGCCGCTCTATGAAAGTTTCAGAAGGACTGGTTGGAATTACTTTAAATGCAAGCGCGCGGACCAAAGTTTTTCCTCATTGCTCCGAGGCTTACGAGATTAACAGCTGAGGCAAAAGAAATAGCCGGATTACTACCAGGAACTTCAGGGCACCGCAGCAATCTCTTTCCCGCTGCCACAAGACGCGAAGATTATGCCATCCAACGGTTAAGATTGAAAATTATACCTTCATCAATCCCCTTTCAATGGGCGGTAACAATCATCTCTACAATCTGGTGACAAAAAGAGTCATGGGCGACAAGATCAAGAAAGATCTGGTTCACAAGAGTGAAATAGGAAGGAAGCTATTGAAGTCCTTTGTAGACGAAAGGATCAAATCAGGGAAGATTAATCCTTGCGCTACTATAAAGAAGCGTAAACTCAATACGTGGAAAACAGTGGCAAAGTGGTAAATAAAGGTAAAAGCTGCAAAACAAATTGCGGAGCTGAAGGAAGACAGATCTCTCTTCGCACGTCTAATGAGAGTCGATCAGAAATTGACATCAAAGAAGCAGTTGGTCTTCACGAGTCATTCCTCAGTCGTCCCAAATTCGATGTTTGCTCCTGATGGTGCCATGTTTCATTGCTCTTTTGAGAGTGCTTTGATGCTAATATTAGAGAAGGAAGTAGTAAAATCCAGCGGGGAAACTGCAACCAGTACTTACAGGGCTGAACTGAAATGTCACACTGAGTTGTAATAATTGACGGTATGGCAGAAGTACTGTCAATGGATAAGACTGAATTTATCAAACCTTCCGAATACTTGGTAGAGCAGATTTGACAGATTTGATGTTCCCTCTTCCCTTAAAACTGCAACACCGGACAGACGACAAGACGCTCGATCCTGTTAACTATCGCATCACAGATTCTAGGTACATTGCAAAGGTTCCTCGGAAGAAGCTCATCGCCCATGCTAAGATCAAGGTAGAACTGACTGCCTTCCTCGCCATCAAAGTGAAGGAGAGAGCTGTGTTGAAAGAAAGCATGTTGTTGTGGCACGGGACCGAGTGTAATGTCAAGTGTCATATGAAGACAGGAGCCATCTGCAGCGGAGTGAGTGACCACAAAGAAGCTGATACAAAAATCACTGATTCTCCACGCTCTGGACACTCCTGCTGATGGTGCAACAGATCTTCGCATTCATTCACCAGATACTTGTCTTAGCTATTAGTCGCTATCCAAAATTTGGTGCCAACACTAGTTTGGTCACTGGAACAGGAAGTAATTATCATTCAATCAAGTTACTACCTATTATACATTACTGTTTACTATCGTACTTCTTAGAGATGACAGTCACGAAGTAGCCTGCAGTGCAGGCGGTTTTGGTGGTTTTCATCTTTCGATCTTTCGAGTGTTTTGCCGCCATTTTGGATTCGCTGCAGACTGGGAGAATTGGGGCGAGAATGACAGAATGTCGGAGGTGGTGGGGGGCGGGGAAGGAAAAATAAAACCTTTTCTTTCCCCTCCCCGTTCCCCAATTTTTCTTTCTCCCTCCCGCGCTTGGTAAACTTTTTACCTCGCCCCAACTCTCCACTGTTTTTCTATTTCAAGATGGCGGCCTGAACATCCAATGGAAATATATATCCACTCGCCCCGCCAAAATCCGCCTGCACTGCAGGCTATTCAGGAAGAGGATCGAGCAACAATTGAAGATGACGATGAAAATCCTGGAAAAGGGAGGCAGCAAGCAAGCGAGAAACAAATCAAGCAAGCAGACAAGCATGCCGAGAAAAAATCAGGCAAGGAAAGATGGATTGGTGACATAAAAGGGAAAAAGAAACAAAGTTATTTATGTTTGGGGAAATATCTTCAATAGATGATAGTTGCTTTTCGCATATATTTAAATTTCGATTTGTAACGGAAAAGCGCAAGAAATAATTATTATTAATTCTCTATGCAACTCTTTCATCAATTTGCGAGTCAAAGGCCGATTTCGAAAGTACGCTATATATTTCAATTTTCTGCCTTGCGGCATTTTCTTTAGATGGTGAGACCCCTGGGAGGACATTTTACCCATAACGGCGTTTGCACGCGCAAGCTTTTGTCCTGCGTTCGTTTCGCGCGATCTGTTTGATTTGCAAGAGAAGCTTGCGGTTTTCAATTGAGTGTCGAAAAGTAATTATCAAATTGCTTTGGTTTATGATTACTTCACTCAATGATTGGTTCAAAGTTCTCACGACAGCTTTTCAACCAATCAGAAGTGAAACCAAAACCAATCGTGGCTCGCGCGTGTATATTTTCCCGCGCTTTGTGTCAGCTACGTGTAATTACTTCGAGTTTTGATTGGTTTGCTGGATTGTCTCCGTCCTTTTTGATTGGTCAAAGTAATTACTTTGGTTTTGGTTTTACGACACTCGATTGAAAGTCGCTCTATACAGAGCGTTTTCACATGACGTCACGGCGGCCATGGTGGTGTTCCAAAACAAAGAAATGGAGGCCATGATGGTGTACCAAACTAACCCTTCGGGAATTGAACTCAATTTTTATGCAAATATTTTCTTTTGTTTCAGTAATCCAATATGGCTCCTGGTCACGTGAGTGAAAACGCTCTAAACGCTACGCAGCCTTTGTCATTTCGGAGGAGTACTTTTGTCTGAATCTTCTTAACTTCGAACGACCCGCTTAATCCTATTTTTATCATTTTTCTCGGGGGTCAGTAGTTATCTAACAGTTTCGAAGTTTTGATGCAAAATTTTAAGAAACTTTCAAATTTTCGGTTTTTGTTTTTACCAATCGGCAGTTCATTATGTTGTGTAGTTAGAAGGTGAAACTGTCTGTAACCTTGTTGGTAACGAAAGCAAAAATACTGGATTTGATCATGCAGCTGAACTATAACGATGCGGGAGAAATAAAATTATTTACCACGAGGGGTTTTCACGCCAATTTTTTTGGAGACGACGTGGCACAACGTTGGTCAAAATATATTTTCATATGGTTGATATCTTTTTTTTTTTTTTTGTGCACTGCGGTCCCTTGGGAAACTGTATTGCAAGGTCGTTAGCGCCTATTTACACGTTGGAGTTTCTATTGTTTATGCAAGGGTTTTAAGGTTGGTTGTTCGCGCCACTTTCCATTCACGCTAGCGACCCAGAACTTCGGTCTTTTCTTGTAGAGATTTACTATGGAGAACAGCGACAGTTGCTCGGCCGAGAAGGATTATCTACGCTATCGGCCAGTTGATGGTACCAGCCAATCTGCGTTTAATCTTAACCCATCGATCGCGGAAACCTCCAGAAGGTCAAACCAAACGCAGTCACGCATGGCAGAGTCGCCGCTTGTGCAAAATGTGTTCAATATGTTCAAGAGCTCCTTACAAGTCAAACTTGAAGAAAAAGGCAAACAGATCGAGGGAAAATCAGGGACTGACAAGCAAGTCGGTCGACTCCGATTAAAGGGAAACCAAAAGCAGTTTGAGCACAACGCCAAGCTTGATTCTGTCCTTGACAGAATTAGAGAGGAGGCTGATGGTTCCAATGTTGCGGTGAGCGAGTTGATAAAAGAAGGAAAGGAATTAATTCTAAAACGGCGAAAGCTTATCAGGATCGCGGATAAATATGTTGATGGCTGGAAGGTGGCAGATGAGTACATGTCGGATGATTTGGCGTCGTGGTCGGAGGACGATAAGCGGTTAAGAAGAGCAGAGAAACTGTCGGTCGACAAGCGGCCCAGCACCGAAGCGATTACTCGAAACGTTTTAGGAGCACCTTATCCAGCTCAGATCGGCAGCCTTTCGCGGAAAGATTTGGTTTAAGCATTGACCAGCAGTTTTCTTTGTGATCATTCATTGTGTTTTGGGTTCGCTTGCGATCCTCCCATACCTGTGGTTCAGTTTGTTTTATGGATCTATAAGATGAAAATGATTTACGTTCGTTTGAACGTAGTGAATTAGAACGTAAATATATTTTCATATGGTTGATATCTTTTTTTTTGTGCACTGCGGTCCCTTGGGAAACTGTATTGCAAGGTCGTTAGCGCCTATTTACACGTTGGAGTTTCTATTGTTTATGCAAGGGTTTTTAAGGTTGGTTGTTCGCGCCACTTTCCATTCACGCTAGCGACCCAGAACTTCGGTCTTTTCTTGTAGAGATTTACTATGGAGAACAGCGACAGTTGCTCCTCGTATGCGTGCCACTCGCCCTCCCACCCTCCCACCCTATTTATTTGTCCTTAATTTTCTGATACTGCTTTGTCTCCGTTTCAGGCCGTAGAGAGTCTAACTTCGATCAGAGCAAGTGCTTCCGGTGCCACAGACTCGGCCACTGGGCAAGGGATTGCTGTTATGCATGGCTCAGCCAAGGTGGTGGCAGATCCAATAATGCCAGCATGGCCGACGTGCCTGGATTTACCTACAAATGCCACACCGGATAAAATCCAGGACAGTGAGTCCTCTTCTGAAGGTTACGAAGACTTAGTTCAGGTACTGCGGGTTAATGACGCGTGCGAATTTGACGATAGTAGCAAGTTTGAGGTACAGGTTAAAGGAAATTTGCGTAAGAATTTGCACTTCTGGAGGGGCATCGGTGCATCTCCTTTCATTTTGAGCGTTATAGAAGAGGGTTATAAGTTACCTTTCTTTGCTTTTCCGAAAGCCGCAGCTTTTAAGAACAATAGATCAGCGCTAGAGCATGCAAAATTTGTTGAGAGTGCGTTAAAAGTGCCTTTGCAGTCTGGCCGCGTTATTCGGTGTGCCGTACCCCCGTATGTCGTCAACCCTCTTTCTGTATCTGTGCAGGCCAACGGTAAAAAGGGGCTAATTTTGGACTTGAGATACGTGAACAGGCATTTGCAGAAAAAACGTATAAAATACGAGGATTGGAAAGTGGCCATTTCATATTTTGAGTCGGGGGCTTACATGTTCACATTCGATCTTAAGAGCGGTTATCATCATAAAGAGGTTGCAACCGATCACCAGTGTTACCTAGGTTTTTTCGTGGGTTGACCCCGTTTCTAGGAGACCGCAATTCTACCGATTTACGGTCTTGCCCTTTGGGCTTTCCTCCGCGCCACATATTTTCACTAAAGTTCTGAAACCACTTGAGGTTAAACGGGGAACGCATTGCTCTTTTCTTGGATGATGGTTGGGGTATAGCCAGTACGCGTGACGCATGTGCTTCCCTCAGCATAACGATTAAAGATGACTTGCTTAGTGCAGGTTTTGTGTCTAACGATGATAAGTTTGTTTGGGAGCCTTGCCAAAGTATTCTCTAGTTAGTTATTATATGGCAGTGATAGTGGTACTATTGAAATCAGTGAGAGAAGAGTTGCGAAAATAGTTTCAACACTTTGCTCCAACATGGATTGTGAGTTTGTGATTTCTGCTAGATGCCTAGCCTCGTTTACTGGGCAGATAGTTTCTACTGGTCCCGTGGTGGGGAATGTAAGTCGTATTATGACGCGACATTGTTCTATGTCTTCTGCGTGCGCACCTTATTGGGATGCCCTTTTAGAACTGGATCAATACACGAAGGATGAAATTATTTTCTGGAAGGAAAATATTGATTTTGTCAAGTCCAGGTTTTGTTTTTTGGACAGAAAGCCTCACGTGTTTGGCTTTTCTGATGCCAGTGCAACTGGTTGTGGCGCAGTTATCTCTCTTGATTCGCAACGCGTTTGTCATAAGCTTTGGGATTCCAGTAAGGCCTCCAGAAGTTCGACTTGGAGGAAACTCCCTGCCATAAATTTTGCAATTGAGTCGTTTAGTTCTGTGCTCCCATGTAAAAATCGGAGCCTACCTAAGGAGCAAGATTAAGCTGGAGATTCAATGGATACCCAGAACTGAGAACGAGAAGGCGGACTTTATTAGTCGCCTTATCGACGTTGACGACTGGCAGCTAATTGAGAGCTTCTTCGCCACTTTAGAAGAAACCTGGGGACCCCATTCGGTTGATTTTACAACGCCAAAGTGAAAAATTTCTTCTAGAGATTCTGGAATCCTGGAAGTGCCGGTGTTGATTTTTTCGTTCAGAGCTTGGAATCAGAGAACTGCCTTGTGGTTCCGCCAGTAGTTCTTATCGCTAGAGTCCTACATTACCTAAAAGTTCAAAGGGCTTTGTTAACACTGGTGATCCCGTTTTGGCCATCGTCTAGTTTTTGGCCTTTAATCGCCTGTACTTTTACTGCTGCTTTGCAAGGTTACGTTCTGGAAGTTGGTTACCGTGCTCTCATGTATGGCAGGAACACAAATTCCCTTTTGGGATCGAAATGTTTCCGTGGGCAAGTTGCAGGCATCAGGTTTGATTTTCGTTCAAGAGAAAAAGATAATTACATATTTCGAAGGTGAAGTAGCTACACATGATGTGAAGGCTGGTGTATGTATATGAGGAAAACAAAAAAAAAAAAAAAAAAAAAAAAAAAGAAAAAAAAAGAGGAAAGTACGTGAAATAGAGCTGATAAACCAGGTATGAAAGCAGGTCGTGGGTAAACCATGAAAGTTGAGAGACGAAGTAATTCGTGGATATGGTGCCCTTACAATGATACTGAGACTAGCTTGTTTGAGGGATAAAGCTTGAACGTATGGAGATTAAAAAAGGGTAAGAAATAGAAGAAGGTAAAAGTAAAGAGAAGTGGAGGAGAATAATAAGAGGATAAGCAAAAGGAAAAAAAAAAAAAAAAAGAAAAGAAAGAACAAAGGCAAAAAGGAACACAGAGGGAGAGGAGAAGAAATAAGGTAGGAGAGAGATTGTTGATTGTTGCAGTGTAAAAGAAAAAAAAAAAGAAAAAAAAAAAAAAAAACAAGAAGGAAAAAAAATAATAAAGAAAAAGAAAAAAGAAAGAG
>NC_090881.1:22054588-22067088 GCF_036669935.1 Montipora foliosa
TTTTTGTTTTTCAAGATCGACATCTAGACTAATGTAAATTTTATCCGAATATCAGCGTTGAACAGCATTTCGGAGTAGAGAAATAAATTTCTTGGTTAATTTTTAATCTCGAATTAGCGTTAATCTGCTTTTGAACAACCAGGCCCTGGCCGAATCTTCGTCTTCCGGCCGGCTATAAGCACATGGTGTTTAAGGGTGTGAAACTGATTTTCTTGTAGTATTTAGACACTATTTTAGTTGGAAAAGAAAGGTGAGTCGTGTTCTAGCTACGAGTTCCGAATGATTTCATCATATAAAGATTAAATTACGGAAGTTGTCTACTGTTTATCCTGGATTACCAGACAACACGTCATTCCTCAAAATCTAGTCGCAAGCAGACAATTTTTGGTTGCATTGGCGACCAGTGAGTCGCAATTTCAATCCTGACTTGATTTGTCAACAACCCGGTTTTGGATCGTCTCTGCTTGCGTTACTTCCGCAGTGGCACTGAAACGGTCATGTTGACAAGGTCGATGGTTTCCCTTGTACCAGTGGTTTTCTTTCTGGTTTTAAAATATGCCATTGGGATTTTTAAAAATGAGCATTTCCCACAAGCATTTATTAAAATGCCAATAACACAACCTTGTTAGAATTGTAAAGGTTCAGCATGTAAAAAGTTGACACGGTAAGCCTGTAGCCCCATACACCTTATTCCAAAATGGCCACCATTTTAGTATTCTTTTGTTTCCATGCAAAGTGGCCCTTGTGGCCTCGTTCAAGGTTAAATATTCTTTTGAATTTTACGTTTGAAAGCGAGGCCATAAGGGCCAATTTGCATGGAAACAAAAGAATACTAAAATGGCGGCCATTTTGGAGTAAAGTGTATGCAAAGCTTATCACAAGTTCTTTTGTCTTTAGTGTGTGTAAAAAACAAAGGGTTCTAGTTTAATGAGGAAGGCTGCTAACACGCAGCTAACATGTTTAGTCACGCTCCTTTTGTTTCAGCGTGCTATGTGCTTGCATTCACCTTTTTCTGATCACTGTTTTCCCCAGGAGGGTCACAAATTGTCCATATAGGTGTGGGGATCATTTCTCTCTTTTGTTGACCATGGTAAAGAAATTCAAAGAGTGACATTTCGAGTGTTATAGAACTTTAATTCATTTTGCTCTGAAAAAGGGCTAACACTCGAAACGTCAGCTTTCGAATTTCTTTACGGTAGTGGAGTACCGATCATGGATTAAAATTGATCATTGATTGAAAATCTTTAAGCAATGCCACAATCGATTATGGATTATGACAATCAATTATCTCAGACAAATGTGATAATCTTACATTTCATACAGTTTTAGTGTTTTCCAAAACTCGGCGAAACATGCTCACGCCAGGCTGGGTTTTGCATTTTGTTCACATTTGATAGTGTGCATTTCCTACGTAAAAAAGTTGCCTTGATGGTTCTCTTAGATAATACTCTAAATTAGTAGCTGGCTGTAAAATAGCTTCCTACTGCGATCAGAAAGGTAACAAGAGTAGATGAAAGCAAAACAGATGTAGACAGCTTGTGAAGATCAATTTGGTTCCCAAGTCCTCTCCTTGTTGTCTTGTCTTCATTTTGTTCACAACAAACGTGGCGACTTGTACACAGTTGAAACAGATGTGTTTTTTTAATCAATAGATTTTCCAATTATATTCGATGATTGATCGGTTGGGTCAATCTGATTATTTCTAATGATCGGTAATAAAATCTCAGCTGATTCCCATCATTACTTTACGGGTGGTCAATTTACCATGTCAACTCAGTTGATAAACACATTTGTAAAAACAATTTGTTCTCTAATATTAAAAAAAAAACCACACTTTTGAATTTTCGGAACGTTTCGATGTTTCGATGTTCCGAAAATTCAAAAGTGTACTTGTATTTTTTAAAATATTAGTAACACTTGTGCTATCCAGACCATTTGGAATTTGTTCTCTGCTTTAATTTTTCTCCAATAAATTATTATAGGTATATTTTTACAAGCCTCCTTTGTTTGCCAATTGAAGAGGACTGGTTCTTGTGTTCCTCAACCATGTCACTTACACCAACTTTCTTTATTCGCTTGTTCATTTTGTTTTCCCGATACAGATCATGTGATAATACTCAGAAGATTTGGTCCTAAAGTCGTTTTGTTCGTTGAAAAGTGTGCATATCATATCATAATTATACCCTCAGATTTTAGAGTAGCTTGGTGTAGCTAGTATCCACAGAAGACAGACCATAACACCGGGAACTCCATGCCCTACGACAAGCAACAGACATTCATGCTTGCATGCACTCTTTTTGATGAACAATGCAAAGGATTAAATCTCCTAAGTATTATCATGTGATCTGTATTGGGAAAACAAGATGTACAAGCGAAAACGGTCTATTGAAGTGTGGATTGTGATTGTTGTTTTCGTTTCCGGATTCCAGATTTCTGGTTTACTTTATGCATAATTTTTTCCAAGGTGTATTAAAATATGCAGGGGAAAATGTTATCAGCATTCACTCAGGTGGTTTCTCCACACTAAAGTCAAATTGGATCCACTTGGTTCAGTGTATCTCCAAAGTTCTATAAGAGTCTCGTGACAATCTCTGGAGCCAAAAACATGAAGGCATACTTTTCTTGAAAAGAAAAACTCCTTTGTCAGGTGTTTTACCTCATGAGGCAAGGCTGCTGCCTAAGAAAATTTTAAAGGGGCCCTCAGAGCTAAACGCTAAGAACTTAGGAGCCCAACATATGAAGTGAAAGGTGTTGCTGTCAAAAGTTAAGGCGCCCAGAGCTATTCTTTGGGAGCCCCAGGCTACCGGGCTCCTGTTAGGCAACAGCCTTGTGAGGTCTTAGCAAATTAGGGCCTATGAACCTCTAGCTTCTTTGAGAAGTGGGGGGCCTATGAACTGAGGCAGTTGTTACTTATCTTACATGGTGTTGTGTTGTTTTTCACAACTGCTATTTTTTTCCCTGAGGGCCCCAAGTACTCTCTTCCATGCAACTTTAGCCTGTGTAGCTGGCGGTATTATTGGCGCGAGAGGCACAAGCTGCGCGGAGAATGTGGAGGGTCGCCCCTCCCCATTCTTCTAGGATTACAAGGATGGCACTGTCGGTTAGTGTGCGGCCTTGGTGCAAGAGGTCCTGAGTTTGATTCCCGGATCTCGCATCCTTGCTTCAACTTCTTTCCTTTCTGTGTAGCTAAGTAGCTTTAAATACCTGTAAGACGGAGTACTGATGGAGAGGGGGAAGTAAAATGAGCGCACCGTCGACCTCAGGTTTGTCGGTCGAATTATTGTTATGATTTATCAACGTTAAATAATTATGGTTACTTTACTTTACTTTCTCTGGTGCGGCTTTGCCACTGGTTTATTTGCCTCTCGCCAACAACACTGCCAGCTACGCAGGCTAATGTAACTTCTGCTTTTTTTGCGTGGAGTGATTGATATGAGGCTATCCTTGACCTAATAAGGTATTTTATTTCATATTAAGCAAAAGTCACCTCTTTTGATCTATGAAATCTGTGTTTTAACCGTTTAAACACTCAATCCCATTTATGTTTCGCTTTTCTACAGGTCAGGTCCTTTGTTTAGGCATGCATACCCTTGGGTTCTTAATATGATATTCATTTGATGAAATCGCTTGGTGAGTTTGAATAGTTAAGTGGTTAACTAAACTAACTGTAAGTGAGTGTTGTCCTCAGTAGCATGTGTATAGATCTATAGGCCAGAAATCAAGTGAGGCCTTATGCTACTATAAATGTGATGGATGGTCAATTATGAACCTTTGCTGATCAACAGCATCTGGAGCCTTTTTGTGCATCACCCAAGGACAGTGAATAATGTCTGACCTGAGTGGGAATTGAACCCACGACCTCTGTGTGACGCACAAAAATAAGTTCCTGATGCATTTGCTCACTGAAGGTTCTTAATCCACCATCCATCACATTTACAGTAGCGTAAGTAAGCAGTTAAGTCTCATTTTCTCCATTATGGTTTCTCAGCGTGGTCTGCGTCATTTTGAATCTGAAACGCAAAAATTACTGTCCACTGACAATGAGTGCTACAACTGACATCAAAAACCTTTTGATGTCCCAAGATTTCTGTAAATTAGCTTACAAAATATTTGTGATAGAATTAGAAAGTACCTCTACCCCATTCAAGAGCCTGGAAAAATAGATTGTGGACTGCAAGACTTATGGTTTTGACATGATAGACTGGGATAAATCTAAATCGTACACTGTGGCCTTTGTATGCACCAGTAAATCTAAACTATGAATCATGAGTTATACCACAAAACTGCTAATAATTTCATCATGCACTTTTAATTGCAAGGTATCACATTTATCACATTGCAAGGTATCATATTTATTACTTGAAAACAATGTATCTTTACCCCTGAAGAGAACTCTTTGCTTGGTAGGTAGTCTGCTTACGAGCCAAGTGGCCCTTTAGGTCGATGCTTATCCCGGTTTCTGTAGCATGAAGCGACTAGGAGCATTTCCACTTCCCCCTGGATAGGATGCTAGTCCATCACAGGGCTACCCCCAGCATTAAATTCGCCAGTACCCGTTTTTCACTTGGGGCCGCTGGCTTGAAGGCTGGTTAGTTGTTGGTTCCAAAGTACAAAATGTTTGGAGACTGGGCTTTTCTTCCAATCTGGACCCGTACTGTGGAACAGTTTACATGGCAATATTAGACAAAAAACTAATATACCAAAGTTTAATAAAAGAACTTAAAACATTGTTATTTAGACTTGCATATCAATGAGTGATAGTCATTTACATAAATATCTAAAAATGACATTTTACTTAGATAAATCAATATATTTTTAATTATTTAGATGAGTTTTCAGATAGTATAATTTTATTGTAATATATTTCTTGGTATAATTTTAATTTTGTAACTTTAACTAATTTCAGTTATAAGCAGTGCCATCGAATATTTCAAGTAAAGGAGCTATATAAATGTATTACATTATTATTATTAGCGCTAACCGTGGGTTAAAAGGTATCAAAACCCATAGGTTTCCATGGTATTTAATGCTGGTTAACACTAACCATGCCTCCAGCAGACTGGAATTTGCTTTTCATTTTACGTGTTTTATCATTGAATGTTTGAGGGTTAAACAAGACGATCAAGCGACGTCAGGTATTTCGATGGCTGCATCAGCAAAAATCGGATGTAGTATTTTTAATCGAGATATAATTTCCCACTGGCAGAAAATTAAGAACACTAACCCGAAAACAAAAAGAGATGTGTTAAATCAAACAATATGGAAGAATCAGTTTATTCGAGTAAACAAGTTATCTGTTTTTTTCCTTGGCTGGAATAAAGTCGGCATTGAAAAACTCTCCTGCCTTTTCAACAATGAAAGTAACACTTTGTTGACTTTCACAACTTTTATGCAGAAATACAACGTCAAGAGCAATTTTCTACAGTATTTCAGCCTTCTATCTGCAATACCACAGGAATGGAAAAGTATGTTAAAGCAAGAATGTTTTCTACCACCAACTGAAAATGTCCCACTTTCAATCCAAAAGCTCACGTGCAAAACAATTTACAATACTTTACTAAATTACCAGCACTTTCCTCCTCCAACTGCAGAAAAAAGGCTCATTAACTTTCGAGAAAGACAAAAAATATACTTACTTCCTTTTCGTGTTACAAATGAAGTAAAATTATCCGTGTTTCAATATAAAATAGTTCATAATATTTTGTATACTAATAAAATTTTGTACAAGATGAAAAATAAACAGCAACCAGATTATTGCCATGGCATTGATCAAACACCACTCCATTTATTTGTGGAATGTTCAATTGCTAAATCGTTTTGGAATAAATTTACAAATTGGTACAATGCTACATGTGGAGGAAACATTGCTTTGGAGCAAAACGAAATTATATATGGTGTCTTAAGACACACATCGTCTTGTTTAACTCTGAATCACCTAATCATAATTGGAAAATATTTTCTTTATATTAAGGGAGTACATGATGAAAAACGACCCCAATTCACAGATTTTGTAACCCTTGTTTACGAAAAAGTTGAATTAGAAAAATATATTGCGATTACGACAAACAAGCTACTTTCTTTTACTAAAAAATGGTCCAACTTTCTAAGCAACTAATCATTAAGTATAGTAATTTGCAGGGTTCGTACGCGTCTTGAAAACCCTTGAAAACCCTTGAATTTTGAGAGTACATTTTCAAGGCCTTGAAAGTCTTTGAAAATCTCTGCTCTTCATTCCTGGTCCTTAAAAGTCCTTGAATTTTTTCTGCCCCGCATTTTTAATCTTTGAAAACTTCAGTACATTTAAAAGTGATCAGCCACTTAAGTCATGTCAAACAAACGTGACGAGCTCTGGGGTCGAGAATGATTACCAGTGCCTTTGCATTTTTTTCAGGCATGTATGGTATGGAAAATGAGCAAGAAATTGTATTGTCAGACTATTTCCATGGGTAAATTCTTCGACGTAAATAAAAAAGAGGTCCTTGAAATTTCAAAAGTTGGCCCTTGAAAGTCCCTTGAGAAGTCCTTGAATTTTTGGTCTAAAAAAGTGTACGAACCCTGAATTTGTAAGTAACTGTATTGTAGTATTAGTATTGTCCTTAGTAGCGTTAGTATCGCATTGTAAATAGTTCTGTATTTCCTCAAGTCGTTTGTTTTAGTATCGTGTTGTAAAGTAGTGCATGTATAGTCAATGTAATATCAGTAGCGTAAGTAGTGTAAGTGTTGGAAATAAATTAAAATTAAATTTTAAAAAAAAACCATGCTTCCAGCAACCCAGGCCTGGGTGGAGAGAGGCACTGTGAGAGTAAAGTGTCTTGCCCAAGAACACAACACAATGTCCCCAGCCAGGGCCCAAACCCGGACCACTCGCTCGGGAGTTGAGCGCACTAACCATGAGGTCCCCGTGCCACCCAGCTCTTTACTTGAACTATGTTAAATTGCCTTGACTATGAAAGATGATACACCATCAAAACTTGGTCTTAAAAGTGCTACTATGACCAAAAAAACAATTTTTATTTTTCTTTGGATTTCAAAACTATGTTAACTAAACAGTAACCTATCGAAGTTAAAAAAGCCATTACTAACTTTAAAATCTTGAGAGAGCTGGATCTAGGAGAAAATGACATCAAAGACTCAATAGTTTAAGAATGCAATACATGTGTATGCGGCTGAATTAGTATGCAGCACAGAGTTTTGGGCTTTCAGACTTTTAAACTTATGTTTTGCACATATAACAGGCTGCGTTTACATGCTGAAATTGTGAGCTAGTGAGTAAATGACGTCACTTTTCCATAGATCCAACCCTCGGAGGTCCAATCGGTCAGTTTGCAACTTGAGTAATGGCAGACAGTGAAATCCAATACTAACATTCAAAGGAAATTGCCCCTGGAGAAAAATCAAAGCTTAAAATTTTGCCAGTCAAGTGTTGAGCAATCACACTCTCAAAATCTGAAGGAAAAAAATAAGTGATTTTTGATCATAGTAGCACTTCACGAAACTTGAATTTAAAATGGGGTGCTTTCATCCCGGAAAATAACCTTTAGTTTTCTTTCGTTTGTCAAATTATCTGGAGAGCTGCAACTTAGCTTTACTTACCGTAATTGCTATTACAATATAATACTACATCAACAATTAAAGGTGAATTAGTAGGGAAATATAGGGCTGCTTAGACTTTATCAGGACATAATTTTAATTTGTACATGTATGTGTACATGTGTGTGGGTGAGTGTGTATCATATGGTTACTATGTAAGGTTTTTGTGTAGGATAGTATGAAAATAGAGTTTAAGTTCCTGTAAGTCGTTTTATGTAAGTTATACTACTAGTAATACAAGTAATTTGTAGTATGTACATATTGTATGCCTGTATCACATAAAAGTTTCTGTGATGTAAGATTGTACTTAAATAAGCAATGTAATTAAAACTTGTACAAAAAAATAAAAATATATAGATAAAAAAAACCTCACTTGATTTTTGGCATATGTATCTGTTAACTGAACTCTTTTGGTGTACATCAAACAATTCAGTCAAGTCATGTCCAGTCAACTAAACAATCACCCAAATGGGGACACCCAATGGTTTCAAGGAACTAATGATTAATAATAAGTAGTAATAATTTAGTGACCCAAAGGAATTACATAAATACCATATGACTGCTTTCAGAGGATAGAGTTGGGCAGTAGTATGTTAGTATGTTATGACTTTGATCTTCCATCAAACCTGGCATTATGTCTGCAGTAGTGAAAACTGCAGAGACTCACAAACGATGCTAATTTTCTTTCAGTTTAAGAGATGGTGACTGCTGCACCATCATTTTCATCCACTAAGGAGACAACAAACTATGCACGGTTGTGTCGTCTTCTTGTGGATGTGGGAACTCAGGCACTTAGAGACACCTTTAACAGGATACATCCCCCAACCCGTCTGCATGGCATTTTGGCAAGTGAGTTACCTACATTGCGGTCCCTGCGAAATAGGAGGATTTTAAATGCTACACAGTGGGGAAAGCTGTACCCAACTATCCCATCAGCAGTCTCATCAGCTAGCTTTGACATTACACTTCTGATGGTACTGCTGAGGAACATTTGTGGCTTGAGTGCCCCTGCCAGCACTGGAAGCTGGGATGTCCTTCCCCTTGCTTCTGATAACAGTATTGTAGCCAACGTGGCAAGAATCAAGTATTACAGAAACAATGTCTATGGTCATGCTACCCAGGCATCGATTGATGAGCCAACATTCCATGTGTTATGGCTTGAGATCAGCAATGCATTGTTAGCACTTGTATCTTCAGCAAGTTATACATCTGCGATCAGCCAACTGATGACTGATTGCATGGATCCTGATGTTGAAGAGCACTATTGTGAGTTGCTGAAACAGTGGAAGAAGGATGATGATAACACCAAGGACAAGCTTGAAAAACTTGAAGGTACACGACCTAATTAATGGGCATTCATTGTTAAATTCAACCGCCTTTAGGAAAGGGAAGATTAAAGACTAGATTCAACTGGCCATGAAATGGCCCACATTACTACTTTCACTTCCTCGCACTGATTCTCTCTACTCCCAATAAGGAACAACATTCAACTTGAGAAAGTAATGGTTGCATGAACATTTAAGTGACAAGTTTTCAGAAACGTGTTTGTATAAGAAAGAACTGAATTTCTGATTCACTCATTTTCCCTTAAAATTTGTGCAAGTGCCACTACATATCTTGAAGATTGCGAGGAGTAATGGTTGCCTTATTGTTCTTATGCAAAGGGCTTTTGTATAATAACCTTAGGGCAACTATAAAATGTCACAATTATTCAAGATGGCTAGGAAATTTTAACAACAGAGGCGATACTGAAAAATATTGATTTTTACATACAACTTCTTTCATAATGTTTAGGAAAATTCGATTGTATAGACATCATTTCCTGTGGTTTAATATTATTTTTTGTTGGAGTGGAAATTCCCTTTAAGCTATTGAGACCATTATTCCTACTGAGTTACCATGAGTTGCTGGCTTTGTTCGCTTTACTTTTCTTGTTTCTATCTTATATTTCCCAATTACTTTATCTTTTTTCAATACTAAAGAGATGATGAAGACAAATGATGTGCGCACTCAGGACAAACTAAACGAGATCCAGGGTAGGTTGAGAAGAGTCTTAAGCTCTGCTTGTGAATAAAAGTGTGTAGGCTTTGTATTTTGGCTGGTAAAAGACGCAAACTTGTATGTTAAAAGCAAAGGCAAGAAGTAACCCACTTCCTTTATTGCCTGTTTTGTTTTCCTAAGGATCTGCCGAGCAGTGTAATGCAGAACAAGGCATTACAACAGTGTAGTTACTGAGAGTTGATGGCTTTGTTGGCTGTACTTTCCTTTTAATTTTTCTCTCTTTTTTTTTTTTTTTTTTGTCAATAATAAAGAGACACTGAAGACATATGGAGTGCCCACTCAGGACAAGCTAAAAGAGATCCAGGGTAGGTTGAAAAGAGTCTTGAGCTGTTCTTGTGAATGAAAGGGTGTAAGCTTTGAATTGTAGCTTTTTTTAGCCGGTAAAAGACATAAACTTGTATGTTAAAAGCGAAGACAAGAGGTAACCTACTTCTTTATTGCCTTTTTGTTTTGCTAAGAATCACTCGAGCAGTGTAAAGGTGAAAAAGGCATTATGAAGGTCGAGTTACTTAGAGTTGCTGGCTTTGTTTGTTATACTTTCCCAAGGCTGCTGCTGGAGAACATTTCTCCGGAGCCCTTCGGGCTTCCGACATTAAAAGTTAGTAGCCCGAGTATTTTTTCAAGAGCCCAGAATTAATTAATTAAAAGTGAGGATGAATCACCTTGTGATAAGTTAGGCGCCCGTTCGGGCTACTCGTTCAGAAATTTGGTCGCCCGCACTCGCAAGTAAGGTGCCCCAGGCGACCAGGTAACCATTAGGCAGCAGCCTTGCTTTCCTTGTTTCTGGCTTCATGAAGGCAAGGGTTAGGTGGCGCAAACAAGGGAGGAAAAGTAAAGACCCTCTTGCCTGGGCCGCATATAAATCCCTCAGGGAACAAGTTACATTGAACTGTATGAGGCGTGACACCTGCCAGTTCAGATGGAAATTATACTACATAGTACACTATAACAAATAAATTAACTGCATGGTTACACCTACTTTTTGAGCTGGTGGCTGTTGCTTCTTCTTTCTCATCAGGTTTTGCCCTTTTCCAAGGCCTATTGAGATATGGAATAACATTTTCAAATGAGACTTAAAAGTAATGCTTATTATAATATCATAGAAGCTGTTACATTACACTGTATGTGTGTTTTATGCGAACAAAAAATCCAACAGCATTCTATGCTGGGGGGTCAAGTCAGTGAAATGCAAGGAGAAAACTTGAAAAAATTCTGCACCCCAGATGAAAATTATTGCTTTTTGATTAGTCCAAAACAATAA
The DNA here is from genome assembly GCF_036669935.1 of Montipora foliosa. Lineage (NCBI taxonomy): Eukaryota > Metazoa > Cnidaria > Anthozoa > Scleractinia > Acroporidae > Montipora > Montipora foliosa. The sequence goes on from NC_090881.1 coordinate 22,065,501, forward strand.
TATTGTTCTGGACTATTATTCTTGAGAGGAATTTTTTCTCAAGGTTTGTAAAATTATTGCAAACTGGATGATTGATTAGTTATTTAAAGACAAACCTTAACCATACTTGTTATTTGATCATGCTGTTTCTTTCTCACTGATGTTTATTCGTATGGAAAGCCACAGCCTACTTATGTAATCTTCATTCTTTTGGTCTTGAAGTTTTGTCTTGATGTTTTGGAGTTTTGTCATAGTATAGACCTTATTCATAAATGGTGGTCTATTTATAATTCTTTCGTCCAAGTGCAAATTAACCTATCAAGCCTCATTTTAGAGCAAGAATTCTTTTCAATGCACTGTATGGTATCCAGACGTGGTAGGATAACTTGCACTTGGACAAAAGAATTATAAATTGATCACCATTTATGAATAAGGTCTATACTGTGGCAACATTATTACAATGTATGTGGTGTGGTTTGTCATTATATGACGAGGTTTGATGGTTGAGTTTGAAACACACAAAGTCTAACCACACAAGATGGATGCCATGTTTATCATACACACCCCAAAGCATGCTGGGGCTTAAACACGCCGGGGGTATGATGTAACACTTATCATCAACAACAACAACCATCCATTTATTTGCCAAATTAGAAATGTTTTACACAACAGAATGTATTAATTTGATCTGGCAAAAAAACCACTTAGAATAGTTATAAACTAAACGAGCTGAGTAGTTTCAATAAATTATTGCTTGCATTTTCTGGGTTGTAACACACACACACAACTAACAGAATAGACAAGAGGATAAATAATGAAATAAATAAATCTAATTAATCTAACGGAAATACATTTAGAGAAAAAAAACAAGAGTATCTCAATATGAACAGGCTAGCAAGAAAGTTCACAGTTTGAATTTTTGAAAACAAACTTTCACGGGCCCACCTAATAGCGTTTCCATAACGAAGACTTAGTATCCAATGTTCAAGTGTCCGTAGGAATGTTTCTTTTCACACAAATCAAGAAAGTCAATCTGTTCTTACAAACTCAGGCAGGTGGGTGGTCTCACGAGTCTGCCTGAGCGAGTCCTCACTTCCTTTTATAGTGGTGGACTGAGATGATTCCTCACTTTTGAAGAACTTTGCTGCACCTGATTTGGCTTGTTGACTGCTGACACTGTACTTTGGGACTGGATTTGTGGACTTCAGGCCATTTGTCAGACGTAACGGCTGAGCAGGAGATGCGATGTGATCGCTAGAATCTGAGTGTCCTGTTTGGCTACCAGTGTACTGGGACATACAGGTTTTCACATCAGCAGGCGGAGCAGCAGCCAATCGGATCTGCACTCGACTCCTGCGTATTTTCCCATGAGAGGTAACCACAGTGTAGGACCTTGGAGAGGACACTTTGTCTACAATTCCATGGGGCCAGGCTGAATGCTTGTGCTGAAGATTGGTTTTCCTGGCTGAATTGCACCATGGACGCCTCCCAAATTTCTGTCAGTAATGTTTTGCTCTGGTACGGCGCACCTCAATCCCAGTATTGACGGTTCCAGAATGCACGACAGTAGGCTGCACAAGGGAAGGCATCATCGGAAGGATACCCCTTG
>NC_090881.1:22072088-22087088 GCF_036669935.1 Montipora foliosa
TGCCTTCCTCCTCTCACAGCTGAAAGCCTTGCACGAGGTTTTCGTGTTCTTCGTTGCCAGCTATGGCGGAGCGAAAAGCTGCCATAGCCTTACAGCCACACTGACCCGGTCGGTGGTGGTTCCCCTCCTTCTTCCTTAAGAGGTGGCAACAGCTCGCTATTGTACCATCCATTGCGCTCACAACAATCTTTGAACAACTGAATGAACTTTTTACAATTCCGTCGCGGAACTCCCGAAGTCGAGAATTTCGGTAGTGTGACTGCTGCGACTCCGTGTCCCGACGAGGACGCCATGACAAGTTTTTCTCAATTTTATGTGTTCAGGGAACAGTGACCAAACAGTTAATCCCACTTTTCTGACACTAAGTTAAAAGCACACGAAGTCTAACCACACAAGATGGATGCCGTGTTTATTATACACACCCAAAGCATGCTGGGGCTTAACAACGCGGGGGATATGATGTAACAGTTGTGTTGTATTTCCATCACGATGTGTTGAGGTCTTCGTTTGGCATGCTGTGTTTATTATCACATAGAGGGACAAACTCAATGTCATAAAAGAACCACACCACACGAAATGTAAACACAGCAGGTCAAAAGAAGACCTCAACACATCATGATGGAAACAAACACGTAACGATCAAACCTTATTACATCATGATGGAAACACAGCACGTAATCATATTTAACAAACCTCACCACATAATGACAAAAACACACCACAAGACAAAACTTCAAGACCAAAAGAATGAAGATCACATAAGAAAGTTATAGCTCTCCATAATTCTTTCCTGTTCTCCACTGTATTCTACTACTTCATTTCATCATTACCCCTAAAACAACCCAAATCCTGACCATCTTCATTGAATTAATGAGATAAGTAGATCGATAATGCATCTTGCTTGGCGGGAAATTATCTCGCCTTTATGACCGGAAATTCTCGTCAGATGACGTAAATACCGCAGTTAATCACATTGCTGGAAGTGACAGTTGTAACTGCAAACAATCGTTTTGCATTTCACCGTGCAGCTGACGTCTATGCTTGTTACGAACCAGATTTTTAGGAGACTACCGGTACTGGCTCAGATTCGAAGTCGGCATTCGCACAACCCAAATTTTCTTGTCACTTGTAGGCCAGTGTGCAGCAAGATTTGCAAACTCTTTTCAAGTTTTGAATCTCATATTCGCGCAACCATCCTGAACTTGTTAAGGAAACGGATGAAGGAAAAGAGAAAGAAATTCTTTCTCATGATGATTCGGATGATCCGGCACATTCGCTCAGTTCAGAAGGAGAAAGCGACGCAGAGAATGACACGAGAGATACAGCTTCGAATGTCTTCGAAACGTTGCTATATTCATACTTAAACTAGGGGTGTAACAAATTGAGCCAGACTGCAGTGAGAACTACAAATGAACAAGCCCTGAGGACAGTTTATTCGGCCCAAGTATATCATATTTATGAATAGGTATTTATCTCTTGGAATGTCCTTAAACAATACCGGCAATGTTTAGTAATTTCTCATGGATTTCAGGTACTCACAAGGCTACTTTAATAATGTTTGTTTCTTCTGTGGCGGGTACTGACAGGATCTATTTTCATATTACATTACATTACATACATATTATATGTACAAAAACCACTATAAAGTGGTGTGGATTAATCTGTGAACGGGCAGTTACTATTAAAATTGGTGTAAAAGTAAACTTTCAACTGTGTAATTTTATGCTTGATAATACCCACTAACTTTTATCCTTCAAAAAGAGTAAAAACACCCAAAAGTTAGAGTCATTTTAGAAGATCATTTTAGTGTAATAGTTTATACACTGAGAAGGTGTAATTTTACATCTTAACGTTCGTAACATAATTACACTTTACTTTTTAGTGCCTCAGTTCTCTGGGAGACGTTTGACAAGACTTTCCAGCTCAACTGTCCCAAAGAATGTGGGTGCGAAAGGAGCGTCAAGGAAAAGGGGGGCTACTTCAGAGTCCATTGATTATGGCCACGAGAAAGAGCAGCTTACATCGGAGGCTATAAATGACACCACAGTTGTCAAAACAAAAGCAGCAAAGCCAAACATTCCCGTTCCAGCTGCACCTTTAGTACTGAAGGTTATCGCCCGTGGAATTCGAAAGTGTGCTGGTTGCAGCAAACACATCTCAAAAGTCATACCTGGCTATGACGCTGAACAGGACCGTACGATGTGTTTTGGCAGATTCGAACCTTACACCTATTGGAATGAAGCTAAGAGATCATCCAAGGTAGCAAAATCTGTGCGACACTATCATTTGAATCCTGTTTGCACAGACATACAGAATGGAGCTGTTAACATTGATGTTGGCGACATTACACCAGACGACAACCTTCGCGCACTGCTTTTGAAAAGATTTAACTACGATTTGCCTTAAAGGCTGGTTCTAAAAAAAGTAATGGACATTCCGACATCGACATATATAAGGTTAATTTTGGTCACCCGTCTAAGGGCCTGTTTATATGAAGCAAGCTAGCCCGGTTAGGCGGGCTGGCCCGCTCTGCCGAGATCTCAGCTAATGCCTATTTTCATTGTTACATCTAGGTTCGTTTATATGAGAAGGCGAGCTGGCCCTTGCCGAGATTCCGGCAAGCCGGTCTGAAAAATTCTTATGTAAACGGTCCAGCCCGGTTTGCCGGTATGAAGAATTTTCATGACGCTTGGGTTGCCTTAAAAACGCAGCCAGATTTGCGTGATCACCGGATTATTTTTCCGTCTTTTATTTTAAAATGCCATTCCGCACTTGCTAGAGCTAAAATGAACCGTCATTTCAAACTAAAACAAGAAAATTCACGAGTTATCCCTTGCGTGACTTTGACGATTACAAGGCACGTAAGTGAATGTCTGAAATTCATCCCGGTAAACCGGGCTGCAATCGTCCATGTAAACACTCCAGCCCTGGCTCGCGTTATATAAACAGGCCCTACGAGTTTCTATATGTTTCGTGTAAAATGAATGTAGCGCAGTCAACAAGCCGTTCCAAGGGTTTTCCTATTGCAAATTTAAGTTTTATATTCCTTTCCTAATTCGTAAAAGCGTATTTTTTTGGAGTGCATTTCGTTATGTGCCCCCCCCCCCCCCCCCCCATTAAAACAAACGACGTAATTAGTCCGGCTGCAGGCTCAAACAAAAGCTATCCCACACTCAAAAATCTTGGAAAGAGTCCAGTCCTGTTTTTGTTACTGGAAGGAGTTTCTCATTTCCAATGGTTGTCCTTATGCCGTTCAAAGTATTGACTATAGAGACTGTTTGGCTGGGCCTGCAGTAACAGTATCCGAATTGAAATTGTGCACCTTTAAAGGAAATCCCTTGGGAATGCAGGACGCCTTTTCTGACACTCGACCAAAGCACTGGTTTAAAGTATCATAGAGAGGGCTACCCCAACAGCAACTGATACATTACATCTTTCCATCTATTCCGGTATATAAAATATACTTTTTGGGGTTCTCGAACAGGACATTCCATAATTTGGGTCAAACCAAACCACAATACTTCAACGATCTGTAAAGTCACTTTTGGGGTTCCTTAAAATCATTCTACGCATGAAATTGTTATAAAGAGCTGACTTACATGCCCGGCATGACGTTCTGTCCTTTTGTTCATTCTGGGCGTTAAATTCCTCATACCGATTTGAAGCCATGCACGGCATGACAATCCGTCCTTTTTCATGCCGGGCATGAGATCCAAACTCAACCCCAGTCCCCTTCCTAAAAGTGACCCGCGGGTTTACGAGAGGCTCCTTCCGGCTAAGTCTCCCAGGCATGACGCCCTTTTTTTCATGCTATCGGTGTTCTTTCTTTAACGTATAAATTCTCGCGTGTTTTTTCATGCCCGCGAAATATACGTACCACATGCGTGGAAAGTGGTAGATACATTGCCTTTCGATAGGATTGCATGAATGGAGTAAAGGTAGGTCTTGTCTCCAACTTCAGTTTGCTTTTTGATGCAACTAGCCGCCTGCGCAGACATTCTTTTGACTCGTCACGTTGAAGAGTAAGATTGCGTGAATGATTGTTTTAGTGTAATCACATAGGTGATTATTTGGAGAATATGCATTTTCTTTAAAATGCAAACGTCTACAAGCAAGACTCGCGTTCAAAAAAAAAAAAACTCAACGACAATGCATAGGAGGGCTTGCTTCATTACTATCGTTTGGAGCAGGTGCACTGAGGTGCGGTCAGTATAGAATATGCACTGGGGACCGGGTATAAAACACGGACTGAAGGCTGCGGACTGCGTACAAAACACTGTGAAAAAGGCACAGAGCAACGAAATGGCGACAGGCTGACGACAAGAATTGAACCATAACGTTAAATTGTGATGCTATAAGACGCGGATTTTTTTAGGCTGCTTAAGACGACGATCAATAGCTCAAGGTTTTAGTTGAAATTGCAAAACGTTTTTATGTTGTATCTATCTGGGGTAAGAAAGGAAAGTTATTTATGGAATCCGTGTCGGGTCAACAGCTTTTAATATGTGTAGAAATCGAGAAATTTGAAGGACTTCACTGGGAGATGCAATTGTGGTATTTAGACAGGGGTCTATTTACCTATTCGCAAAATAAATGTTTTGTTGCGATTGATACAACTTTTTGTTCACCTCAGTGTTGCACGGGTCCATCTGTAAAGAGCACTCGACCAAGAGAACAACTGTTATAGTCCATTTCCTGATTTACGCGTACACACTACCGACTTCATCTTTAGCCTCTTACGCAGATTTTGCCGGGGAGTAAAGATTGCCTGACGATCCAAAACAGTTTTCGTGTGTTTTGAATCCATCCGGCCATCCTGGCTCGAACTACGACAACAACAGTCGGAGGACTTAAATATAGAATGTGGAAAATATACGTAGAGTTGAAGTATATGCCTAAAATGTTTCCGTTGCCACAACAATTTTTCCTCTCCCTCTAGTGTTAAACTCGTGGAGTAAAGTACAATTTTGAGATAAAATCACTGCGCTTACTTTCGCTAGCCCGGTCTATGTTGTAACTGAGCAATTCTGTGTTCGTGACAATATTTTGACACGGAATAAGGACTCGAGGCCTTTTTTTAAAATCTGTATCTGGGCCAGTACAATCCTTGTTTTGTTATATACTCCATATTTTGATACTCAGTCCTTGTTTCATACCTAGTCCGCAGTCCACGTTTTACACCTTCGTTCTATAATCAGTCCATGCTTTAAACCCGGTCCGCAGTCCGGGTCCCCAGTCCACGGTGTCCAGTCCATACTGTCCCCTTTTATACTGACTGCACTGAGGTGTCATCCGTCTTTCACCTGTTTTCGAACGACTAATTATTATTCACCAGCCCGACTCGTATTCGTTCACTTGCATTCGACAATCAGGCGATTTAGCTAAAATATAATGAGGCTGAGACCAGTAGACAGTCCAATAAGTTATAACCAGAAGTGGTTTGATCACAGATATGGAAGAATAACTGCATCTGAATGTTAAAAATGCTAAATTGCAGTCTCACAGTTTAAACAAAGGCTATAAGACAGGGAATTCAAAATGAAGAACTAGCCATTTCCCAACTTACAGAAAGAAAGAAAAACAAAGGTCACGAATAGAGGGACTTGAAATTCAAGTTCCAAGTTGGGAGAATCCCTTTGGACCAGTTGAGGTTAAAAAAAATCATCTTTGAAATGAAAGTCACAAGGGCTTAAATAATCAGTAGCACTCAAACTACATGAGTTGACTGACTACCCTATTTATATTCTTTCTCAGGTATTTTTACCCATTTTTGAGACATTGGAACAAACAACGAGAGCTAGCTAAAAACCATTTGGATAATGGGGTTTAGTTTCTCAGTAAAGAAACTGTGGTGTTAATTGCGTTGCGTCGGTCAAACAATCCATTTAAGTCATGTCAATTCAAGTCACCTAAACAATCGTCCAAATGGGGACACCCGATTGTTTCTAGGAACCAATAATTAATAATAACCAGAAATACTTTAGTGTCCCAAAGGAATTAAAATATCCCCTGACTGCTTTCAGAGGATAGAGTCGGACAGTAATATGTTATGATTTCGATCTTTCATCAACCCTGGCATTATGTCCTTACTATATAGCTAGTGGAAACTGAGCCTTACAAGAGGTGCTAATTTTCTTACAGTTTAAAAGATGGCGAACACTGCATCATCATTTTCATCCACTAAGGAGACGACAAACTATGCACGGTTATGTCGTCTTCTAGTGGATGTGGGAACTCAGGCGCTTAGAGACACCTTTGACAGGATACATCCCCCAAGCTGTCTGCATGGCATTTTGGCAAGTACGTCGCCAGCTTATACTACATTGGAGTCTCTGCGAAAAAAGAAGATTTTAAATGTTACACAGTGGGGAAAGCTGTATCCAACTATACCATCATCAGTCTCATCAGTCAGCTTTGACATTACGCTTCTGATGGTACTGCTAAGAAACATATGCGGTTTGAGTGCCCCTGCCAGCACTGGAAGCTGGGACATCCTTCCCCCTGCTTATGATAATAGCATAGAATCCAACATAGCAAGAATCAAGTATTACAGAAACAATGTCTATGGTCACGCTACCCAGGCATCCGTTGACGAGCCAACATTCCTTGCATTGTGGCTTGAGATCAGCAATGCATTGTTAGCACTTGGATCTTCAGCAAGTTATACATCTGCGATTAACCAACTGAAGACTGAGTGCATAGATCCTGATGTTGAAGAGCACTATCGTGAGTTGCTTAAAGAGTGGAAGAAAGATGATGATAGTACCAAGGAGAAGCTTGAACAACTTGAAGGTACACAACCTAATTAATGACCATTCATTAATAAATATAACTGCATTTGATCCTTTGACACTTCCTCTTTTCTGTGCATTCGTTGCTGTTTTTCCTTGAGAAGAGGAAAGAGTGCTATAATGTTACAATAAGTTAATTTAAATTGATGGCTCTTGATCCTTGTCAATAAACACATTGAACTGAGAATTAATATTATTTCTGAAAGAACATGGCAAAATCAGGAAAGAGAAGATTGAAGACTATTGTAGGTCCATTCAACTGGCTATATATTATGTTTTAGTAAAATCCAACTAGTGGTCTATTATCAATGCTGCGTTCTGATTGGTTGCGCTACTAGTAGGCTATTTGTTATAGCCCACTAGTAGCGAAAAGCGCCGGCTTTGAAAACCAAAACAACAATTAAAGTCTAGCTTTAACTAGCGAAAGATGTTTTATCTCGATGTTTTTTTGACCAAATAGTTGGATTTTACTAAAACAATTATTCCTCTCGCCCTCATGGCCTCTGAGTCAATAGCCCATTCGGCCTTCGGCCTCATGGGCTATTGACTCAGAGCCCATTCGGGCTCGAGGAATAATTGTTAAATATTATATTATATTATATTACTACTTTCGCTTCCTCCAGCTGATACACTCTACTCCCACTAAGGAACAACATTCAACTTTAGGAAGTAATGTTTGCATTAAAATTTAAGTGAAGATTTTTCTTAAAAGTGTTTGTATCAGAACAAATTAAATTTTTAATTCACTCATTTTACTTAAAATTTTCGCGAGCACCACAGTCTTAATGATTGTGATGTGTAACGGTTGTCTTATTGTTCTGATACAAAAGGTTTTTGTATATTAACGTTAGTGCAACAGTAGCATGTCACAATTATTCCGGGAAATTTTTAAAGTGGAGGCGATACTGCAATAAATTTTTTTCAGATACATTTTTTTTAAGTTCAGGAAAATTGATTGAAGACATCATTTCCTGTGGTTTAATGTTATTTTTTGTTGGAGTGGGAACTATCTTCAAGCTATAGGACATTTGCATGATGATGCCATTTGAGTTTAAGTCCCAGAATCCTTCAGGTTTTTCTTGTCTTATGCTACTTAGAGCTGTTGTTATTTTTACCCGGCTGGGAACACAAAATTTAAATAAGAAAAGAAAAACAAACTGCTTTCTGGTAGTTGTAGTCAAAAGACGCTGCCATGAAAGTTGCCTATTGAGACCATTACTCCTATTGAGTTACTGAGAACTGCTGGCTTTGTTGGCTATAATTTGCTCGTTTCTATCCTTTTTTCTCATCATTTCTCTTTTTTTTTTTTTCAATAATAAAGAGATACTGATAAGAAAGTTAGAGACACATGAAGGGCGCACCCAGAACAAACTAAAAGAGATCCAAGGTAGGTTGAGGAGAGTCTTGAGCTATGCTTATGAATCAAATTAAGAAGACTTTGTATTTAGGAGAGCACAAATTTGTATATTAAAAGAAAAGGCAAGAAGTAACTGACTTCCTTTATTGCCTGTTTGGTTTTCCTACTAGAATCACTCGAGCAGTGGAAAGCAGAAGGAAGCATTACGCAGATTGAGTTGAACAAAATAAAAGGTATGCACTTAACGATAAATAGGCTTCAACCAAAACATGAAGGTAAATATGACAGTGGATGGTTGAGTTTTAGGACAACTGACATTGTGTACCTAAAGGTCATAAGAGATGACTTGATGTTCAGATAACATACCATTTGCAAATATTATAGTTATGGAGATGGTGCAATGTCAACCCCGGTAAATGTATAAAGAAACTCTTGTGAAGGAGCACCTTGATTTTTTCGAGCATCCCCAAGTCAACCACCTAAGTGAGCAAATGTCAGAATGATTCATGTTTTGAAATTGCATCGTTATAATTAGACTCTGTAACTGCGTGATACAGTTCTACTCAAAGACCCACATTTCACCCTTGCTCATCACAAAGTCTCCAGTAGCTGGGAGTGTCGATCGTTGGTTCAAATGCCCTCTGGAACTCGGAGTTTCCGAGTTTCCCATTGATGAAATTTCAAAACATATATCATCCCCAAGTCACCATTGGAATTAGAAACATTTCTCCAATTTCCCATGCAGCTCTTTCACTATCAGCTGTGCGATAATAATAATGATGATGATATTGGTAATGATAGTAATAATGAAAAAAGAATGAAGCAGTGATAGCGTTGACGATGAAGTTGAAAGTTCAGTAAAAGCACAGGCATTTTAAAGCTTTTGTTATACTTCCCAAAAGAGAAAAGGACCTTTTTCTGCCTGTTGAACGTAACGTTGGTCGCCTGGTTGGTCGAAATGATCATTTCTCTTTTTACCTTTTCTCTCATGATCAGAGTCTTCTTTCAGTGAGGAAATCTGTAGAGCAAAGCTTCAAGAACATTATATAAAAACATCCAAAGTGCGAACGTCTGTTTGGTCCAGGTCGTCTCTTGTAGATATTGATCAAGTCTACACCCGGCTGTCTGTAACACAAAGAGAAACCACCTTAACTGGGTCAAAACAGAAAAAGATGGCTCACTACAGTGACCTCTTCACGCCAATCGGTAAGGGAATTAACCCAAAGAGGATTCTTGTGCAGGGAGAGACGGGAATTGGTAAAAGCACTTTTGCGAAGAGGCTGGCGATCGACTGGGCTCGACTTGATGACACTCACACTGAAGATAAGCAAGCCGCTGTTCTGAGGAGGTTCAAGCTTGTTGTTTTCGTTGACCTCAAGGAAGTGTCGAAATGTCAAAGCCTCAAAGATGTCATTTGTAACTCGAAAATGTTTGCCCGTGAAGACAAATGGTTAGTGGACGGTCTTCTGAGTTATATGACGAACCATCAAGATGAAGTTCTTCTGTTGCTGGATGGCTATGATGAGTATCACAGTGGACACGAATCTCAAATCTTTGACATATTCAGAGGAAACGAATTGAGAGACTGTTGCGTGTTGATAACAAGCCGAATTTCCAAAGCTGGTGAGCTCCAAGAATTCCAAGACCTGCTTGCAGAAATAACAGGATTCAGTAAGGAGGACAAACTAACCTATCTAACTCGACAGCTTGGTGACAAAAGAGATGCCAGAGATTTGTATGATCACTTGGAAGAAAACGACCTGCTAGACCTTGCAAAAGTTCCGTTGCTTTTGCTGTTCTTTTGCACGCTGCGGAAGATGGGACAGTTAGAAGGCTTGTCGAAAACGAAAACAAGCTTATATTTAAAAATTGTCCAGCAGGTTTTAAGTCACAACCAAGGAAAGAACACCCCTCCTCGCTTTAGCACAGTAGAGGATAATTCAGAGATCCTCAATCAAATCGGTATGGTGGCGTTAGAGTGTCTTTTAAACGATGACCACATCTTCCCATATGGTAAACTTTCTTCTGAAGTCCTTTGTGAAGAAAGTGTTGTCATTGGTTTACTTCAAGTAACTGAGTGTACAGAAAGCTTGCAACCAACGGAAATGGTTTCTTTCATTCATAAGAGCATACAAGAATTCTTAGCAGCCTGGTACGTGACTCACAAATGTATACCTGATGGAAATCTCGGTTTGATTGAAGAGCACACTCAAACCTTGGAAGGCTGTCGCGAGTTCGAGAACGTTTTTCTATTCATATCTGGGCTTAGTGATGAAGGAGCAGCGAAAGTGTTTGATCATTTGAAGTCAGTGAGAATAAACGATCCTTCACTTGATATATCAGAAGCGATACCTGATGAAGACCACAAATACAAGCCTCTAGATGACACTGTTGAGCTCGAGAGGCACGTGCACTTGAGTCATTTGGTTTTTGATTGCTTTGAAGAGGTACATTCAAAGCAAGAGCTTGCAAAATTTTGCGTTGATTGCTTCGGTGGTATTTTAGTTCTCGCATTCCCACTCTCTGACCTTGCGTTATTGTTTTCTGGTGTAGATTCTTGGACTTTTGTTTTTGATCGTGGTTATTACTGTTTCGACTCAAAAAGTTTTATTTTAACTCAGTACAAGGTTGTAGAAACACTGAACTACCTTGAGGCCTCAGTGAAGATAACTGAGAATTCTGAAAATGTTCCCCTTGGAGTATTTTTGAGAAAGTTCCTCGACGTTGACTGTGAAGTGTGTGGTTTTTCATCAATCCTTCATATCCACGACGGTGATATCAATGTATATTTCAGAGATGTAACACTGCATTGTGCTGCCCATGCCAGACTATTCACAGAGAGTTCACAGGCTGCTGCTTTACCGTGTCATTCGGCAAATTTGGTTGCAGGAAAGACATCTCTTGAGTTCTTAAGTACGTTTCGGTGTTTTGGACTTTCTGCAGTGAAAGATCTTGGTGCTGTGATCAAAAATTGCACCTATTTGATGAGTATCGACGTTCATCGTATGGGAGACAGTGTTTGCGAATTGTTGCAACAGCTCCCAAACCCTAGCAAGTGTGATTTAAAATTGGATTGTCTGTTCATGTCAAAAGGAGCTGAAGAACTCGCTGAACTGTTGCCAAGTTTTGCAAACATCACCGAACTTTGTATTTGCTTTGTTGGGTTCTGTGCTGAGAAAGTAATCATGAAGTTGGTTTCCAGTATCATGCACAAGAGCCTCGTAAACGTGTCGCTATATCGAATCCATGTGACTCCTGCAGTTGCCGCAGCGATCGGTCTTTCGCTCCCGAGATTGTCGTCCTTACAACATTTCCGTTTAGTTGGCACAGGTGATACCAGTTTAAATGTTGAAGACATGTTGGCCCTTTTTGGCAGAATAGACAAAGACATGCCATTGAAATCGTTAACGTTCAGCAATGTCAGTGTTAGTGGGAGTCTCAATCCACTAACCAGAAAACTTTTATTTTTTCCGCATTTGACAAGGCTAGACCTTGAATGTTTGGATTTGGATGAATATGACCTGCAAGATTTGGAAACGACCTTTAGTGATATCCCAAACCTGGAAAGCCTGAGCCTGAGAGGTAACGCTTTGGATCACTTGCAAAAACCCCTCGCCTCATTCTTAATGAAACTTCGTGAAATCAAGCACTTTCGTTGCTGGGGTTGCAAATTGTCAGGAGAAACTTTACGAATTCTTAAAGAAGCACTTCCCCATTTATCCACATTTTCCGAAACCTCCATTGTTGACTGATTGGCCAAGGCATTGACGTCGTTCCAAATGCTGTGCGACAAGCAAGCAGAGTTGAATTGGTTTTATTGCCTTTTCGGTGTCAAGAGGACCTTACTTTAATCAGGAAACTACCAACACGATCCACGTTGTGGACTCCGAGTTTGTATTTACTAATACCGACTTTTTTAGAAGACATTTTCGAGACGCAAGAATGCGAAAAACGCCAACAATAAACGATCCTTCACTTGATATATCAGAAGCGATACCTGATGAAGACCACAAATACAAGCCTCTAGATGACACTGTTGAGCTCGAGAGGCACGTGCACTTGAGTCATTTGGTTTTTGATTGCTTTGAAGAGGTACATTCAAAGCAAGAGCTTGCAAAATTTTGCATTGATTGCTTCGGTGGTATTTTAGTTCTCGCATTCCCACTCTCTAACCTTGCGTTATTGTTTTCTGGTGTAGATTCTTGGACTTTTGTTTTTGATCGTGGTTATTACTGTTTCGACTCAAAAAGTTTTATTTTAACTCAGTACAAGGTTGTAGAAACACTGAACTACCTTGAGGCCTCAGTGAAGATAACTGAGAATTCTGAAAATGTTCCCCTTGGAGTATTTTTGAGAAAGTTCCTCGACGTTGACTGTGAAGTGTGTGGTTTTTCATCAATCCTTCATATCCACGACGGTGATATCAATGTATATTTCAGAGATGTAACACTGCATTGTGCTGCCCATGCCAGACTATTCACAGAGAGTTCACAGGCTGCTGCTTTACCGTGTCATTCGGCAAATTTGGTTGCAGGAAAGACATCTCTTGAGTTCTTAAGTACGTTTCGGTGTTTTGGACTTTCTGCAGTGAAAGATCTTGGTGCTGTGATCAAAAATTGCACCTATTTGATGAGTATCGACGTTCATCGTATGGGAGACAGTGTTTGCGAATTGTTGCAACAGCTCCCAAACCCTAGCAAGTGTGATTTAAAATTGGATTGTCTGTTCATGTCAAAAGGAGCTGAAGAACTCGCTGAACTGTTGCCAAGTTTTGCAAACATCACCGAACTTTGTATTTGCTTTGTTGGGTTCTGTGCTGAGAAAGTAATCATGAAGTTGGTTTCCAGTATCATGCACAAGAGCCTCGTAAACGTGTCGCTATATCGAATCCATGTGACTCCTGCAGTTGCCGCAGCGATCGGTCTTTCGCTCCCGAGATTGTCGTCCTTACAACATTTCCGTTTAGTTGGCACAGGTGATACCAGTTTAAATGTTGAAGACATGTTGGCCCTTTTTGGCAGAATAGACAAAGACATGCCATTGAAATCGTTGACGTTCAGCAATGTCAGTGTTAGTGGGAGTCTCAATCCACTAACCAGAAAACTTTTATTTTTTCCGCATTTGACAAGGCTAGACCTTGAATGTTTGGATTTGGATGAATATGACCTGCAAGATTTGGAAACGACCTTTAGTGATATCCCAAACCTGGAAAGCCTGAGCCTGAGAGGTAACGCTTTGGATCACTTGCAAAAACCCCTCGCCTCATTCTTAATGAAACTTCGTGAAATCAAGCACTTTCGTTGCTGGGGTTGCAAATTGTCAGGAGAAACTTTACGAATTCTTAAAGAAGCACTTCCCCATTTATCCACATTTTCCGAAACCTCCATTGTTGACTGATTGGCCAAGGCATTGACGTCGTTCCAAATGCTGTGCGACAAGCAAGCAGAGTTGAATTGGTTTTATTGCCTTTTCGGTGTCAAGAGGACCTTACTTTAATCAGGAAACTACCAACACGATCCACGTTGTGGACTCCGAGTTTGTATTTACTAATACCGACTTTTTTAGAAGACATTTTCGAGACGCAAGAATGCGAAAAACGCCAACGAAATTGCAAGTTACAGATCACGACTAAAGAGGTGAAATCTGAATGGTGGAATCGTTGTATTTGAACTAATAAGAAAGAATGCGAATGTGTAACTAGTGCCACTCCTCATCTGAGTAAAAGCACGGGTTTCGAAAGAAAAAAGTCTACTAGTCAGAGGAGAATGGTCGCAGCGTTATTATTTTCAGACGATGGGAAAGAAAAAAGTCACTCGCATCATCCTACGTATCGGATTATCGTTTTTACTCATGCGCAGTACAGCGCATGAGGTATAAAATGCCCTTCGTTTCTTGTTTTCCGTGTGACATTAGTGCATGGAAATTTATGCTTGCATACATTTACATACATTACTGTAACTTTATGTGGGGCGAGGGGTAGGGGATTATTCAAAACAATTAATAGCTGCTGAAAAATGTATTGTTGAGTCAGAAAAATTAATAGATAGACGTGAAAAGAAGTATTAGAGTCTTAAGATGTATGTATGCTTGGAATATCAGTCCATTTTGCATGAAAAAATAAACAGTGCGTGTTTGAAGAAATCAACCATCCCTCCTTTGTTTCAAGGCCTTAAGTAGACTTGCCACAATTCCACCTCACGAGAATCCCGGGAGAAAATATTTTGGCGAGCGAAGCGTGACTTTTCGGACGCGAATGTAAACGAGACGAAGGACTTTTGAAAGTCTAGCCCTTAAGATGTGTCATTTTCTCTTGGATGTGCATGGTCGCGCCCGAATCATCGCATCTTGACTGTTCAAACTTTGTGATTGTAGTCGCGGTCGTACGGCCCGGGTCGTACGGATCGAGCTGTTAGAATAAATATTTTTCGATTGTTTAGCCAAAGGTAAGTTGTTGACATTAAAGACAAAATTATATAAATTTGTTCTAATTTGTTTACAAATAAACACTTTGCACGAGAGCGGGGATCGAAATAAAGGTCATTCAAACTGATCTCCATCAACATGCCGGTCATCTCAGCTCCTAGTGATCTTTGAGAACCTTACAGCAGCTTTGAGCGAAACTGAGAATACCTGAGAAAAACTGATCCGACTTTTAGCAATCTGAACTGTTCTTAGAACTACTGTTATTGTCAGTATGGGCGTGCGACGAAGTCAAAATGGGGAATTCTTTCAACAATACAGACTAGTCGTTGATATGCATTCTGTTTATTTGCTGGCAAAGGAATTTAAAGGATGCTTCAAGGGGAAATTCTGGTTTTCTGTCTTATTTTTGTTTTACTTAGAGGCCATTTA
>NC_090881.1:22092088-22112088 GCF_036669935.1 Montipora foliosa
GCTTTTGGATGAAACAGATGGTTACAGAATGGGAAGAACAGGCAAAAGAGATGTTAAAAGAACACACAGCCTTTTTATTGACGACCTAAAGGTATCTCAGGAGAGCCATAAGAAATTAGAAGTAGCAAATGAGGTTATTGTGAAAGCAAGCATAGACACAGGTGCATGTTATGGAGTAAAGAAATGCGCAGAGGTAATCTTCGAAAATGGAAAAATGGTGAAAGGAGAGGGATTAAATGTCTTGGAAGAGCGAATGATTGCACTGGACCCAGAAAAGAAGTTTAGAAGTTTTTATGATGTGAGCAAGGTGATAAAATTGATGTAAAGAAGGTAACTGAAAGAATAACGGAAGTAGGAATGAGAACAAATGAACTAGAGGAAAGAATTTGAAACGACAAACGTCTAATGTAAACTATTAACACAAGAGTAATCCCAGTTGCAGGATATATAATGAATGTTTGCCATCTTGGGAAAGGAGATCTAGATAGTCTGGACAAAATAGTGAAAGGCGAATTAAGATAAGTGATGAGAGATTATATACAGAAAGAAAAGAAGGTGGAAAAGAGTTAAAGAGCTTTAAAGATGTCTACAAAGAGAGAAGAGTAAAGGCGGCTAAATACGAGATACAAAAACCCTCAACTTGGCGCGTCAACATTGTTTCGTTGTCAAGTTTGGGTCGATGTTTCCCGTTTTTCACCTTGCATGATCATCTTGTGGCGCAACAAAAACATTTGTTGCGGGTTGAAGAAAGTTGTTGCGAAAAGTAGAGCGCGGGTCTACTCTGAGCAACAAATTTTGGCTTTGTTGCTCGTTTTTCATCAAGCTCACAACTTGTCGCGCAACAAATGTGTTCGTGTACTAGCAAATCAACCAATCAGCGCGCTGCATTTCTTCAATCCGCAACAAATGTTTTTGTTGCGGGTCAAGTTGATCACGCAAGGTGAAGAACGCGAAACATCGACCAAAACTTGCAACGAAACAATGTTGCGCGTCAAGTTGAGGGTTTTTGTATCTCGTATTTCGCCGCCTTAAGAGTGGCATGCTATTTGGCATTAGGAGAAAATAAATGGTTAAGGAAAGCTTGGGAGAATGATTATGATAAGGAGCAACGGTCGTTAATAGAAGAAGAGAAAGGAAAATGCGAAGTGAGATAGTAGTAGGATATACAGAGGAAGATTATGTATGGCTGAAATGCAACACCGATCCAAAAAAGACAACAGCAATTTTTAATATGCAGGAGCAAATGATAGAGACTAGATCTTGGATGAAACTAAGAGGAATAGTAGAGGTAGACATTTGCAGATTGTGTGGTGAACAGAAGGAAAGCTTGCAGCATCTCTTGTCAGGATGCAAGAAGTTAGCCGCAACTGAGTACGTTAGAAGACATGACAATGCACTAAAGATTATGGCAGTGGAATGGGAATAGAAAGAAGGATTATTACCGGAAAAGACAAGGTGGAAATGGACACGTCATAGAGAAAGATGGAAAGAAAATATTATGGGATTGGGTGCACAAGATGAGAACTCATTGCAAGGCCAGGAGACCGGATTTAACATTAGAAGATGAAAAAAAAAAAGAAATTAATATTGTGGATATGGCTTGTCCAGGAGAATGGTAAAAAGAAGTGAAAAGATCCAAAAATATCAACAGCTGTTCTTCGAGTTGCGAGAAAGACGACAAGGATATAAAGTGCGAGTAATACCAGGATGCTGTGGTGGAGGAATGAGAAAATTAAAACGAGACCTAGTAGAACTATTCTATGAGAAAACAAGTGAACGAATAACTAATGAAATGCAAAAGACAGTATTATGGGAAAGTAAAACCATCACTAGAAAGATAATGGCGGGACTGATTAAGTGAAAAGTGATGTTTTCACTTTTAGCTACCAAACGTTGTTAGCTAAATTCTTTTCGCAACCTGTGTAAAAATGGAATTGATAAGAGTCTCAATTAATGTCAAGGATATATTTTGGAAGATTTCGCAAAGTCAATTTTAATTTTTAAATTTATTTGAATTTTATTTTTACAAACCCTAAGCATGAGTAACACAGGAAGAGGAAAGAATAGGGCCAAACTTTCACAGTGATTTGTATGTTTATTGACTTAAGTAGGTAATAATCATAATCATAATCATAATAATTAAATTTTGACATTTCGCCTATGTTTGTTTGTTTTTCAGAGTTTAGAAGTAATGGGAGACTAAGTCGAGGGTAGTATGTTCTGGAGAATATGTTGAGGGCAATATGTTTCATTGTTTTCCTATTGTTATAAGGTGTTGTTGCAGCCCTGCTCTCCCCTATAACAATCAAAGCCGCCCCCACCTTTTCAGACAGTTGACAAAAGTGGGGGTTATGCATATTTAATATAATCCCCTGGCAGAACAAAGAAAACCGAGCCAACTGACAAATAAGACAGTTGGTTCCTCACTGTGTACAGTATTTATGGAGGACTCTATGAATAATACAGAAAAGTGGGAATGCATAAAAAGAAGAATTCCGACTTTCCATGAAATGTCAAAAGCATTGACCGCAAAGGCTCCACGATCAGGTCTACATGAAACATATTTCTCAACCTGTGGGGGGGGGGGGGTCTAGAGTCAAATAGATCAATAATAGGCTTAATTCCAAATCCGTTAATTACATCCACAGAGAGGGACCTATAAAGACACCACGCCGTTTGCTTCCTTGATAACGGGGATTGGACTGTGAACATTAAGCTATGGTAAAACTTGGTGGTGTTTGTGTTACTTTTCAAAAGATCTGCACATCGACCGCAGTCTGCTATTTTAACGCTAGTAGTCGAATGTACATCATCAAAGTGTGTAAGTGGTATGGGTACAGTAAAGATCAACTCCATAGATTATTTGAGTCCTTGATAATGTCGCTGTTTATGACGGTGTGGGGCCGCTGGGTACAAAGGAAAGACCTTCATCAGACGAGCAGCGAGATTTGGTTACGTTTCTGATGCCACACCCATGTCATTCATCCTTGACAAAAGAGACAGTAAATTATTCAGGAAAATAACTTCAGATGCAAATCACATTCATGAAATTCTTCCAGATAAACGCAATAGAGCTCTACGTGAACGTGAGCATGAACATATTCTACCCAGAGTCAAGACAGAACGTTTCAAGAGAGCCTTTATAAATAAATGTCTTTTTAGCCTTGATATTTATAATTACTTCTCAAAGTTCTAAGTCTTTTTATATTGTATATGTTAGTTGTGCACGTTTGCTGCACCGATTTATTTCAATAAAGACACTTTCATTTATTCATTAATACGAGCAACAAAAACGTCCAACTTGTCTCGCAACATTGCTGCGAAACGAGTCGAACAGCGATGTTGCGCATCAGTTTTACATCCCAAGCACACTGACACGTCTCGCAACAAAAAAATGTGCCTTGCAAGTTGCTGCGGCGTGTTGCACTAGAAAGTAGAGGTCCGTTCTACTTTCTGCAAAAGGCTGCAGCAACTTGCATCACATTTTTTTGGTTGCGAGACAAGTCAGTTTTCTTCGGGGTGTAAAACGCGCAACATCGCTCTTCGCCCACAAGTTTTGCAGCAATGTTGCGCGACAAGTTGGACGTTTTTTTGCTCTTATTACCGTTAGCTTTAGCGCTCAAAACGCCACCGCACACTACGGGAACTTGCTTACCCCAACAGTCACGAGTGAAACTTTGCTAAGCTGATAGCTCTAGTGTGCGGCCGCGGGCATTAGACAAACGACGTAATAACTCAAACGCACCCCTTTAATCTACGACTGCCTCTAGTTATACCTTCCTCTTCTCTGATTTCGTTTATATTTCCCGAAAGAATATACTAGTGAGGTTTACGTCCGTGGTGTTTCATTGTTTCCTTTTTTGTTGGCAAGGAACTGAGCAAGCGTATTAAAATTTGGACAGAAGCCTTCAAATTGAAATAAGACATTTTGTACTTTTGTTTATTAAAGGAAACACATAGTTAATTCAGTGAAGAGGTCTATACCTTATTCGCTTGTATATTTTCCAATACAGATCATGTTATAATACTCAGGAGAGTTGATCCTTTGTCTTGTTCATTAAAAGAGTGCACGCAAGCATGAATATGACTGCATGCACTCTCTGCACTCTTTTTAACGAACAAAACAAAGGACCAAATCTTTTGAGGATCGTCTTATGATCTGAATTGGGAAAACTAAACGTTCAAGCAAATAAGATCTATTGAAGTGAGATTCGGGTGCCTTACTACCAGGCCCGATTGCACGAACAATGTGTATTGGTCGCTTTTAGAAGATTATCGCCTCATCAAGCCCTTTGTATCCTCGGGCACCGAAGTCTCTGGCAAAACTTATCCCAATACAATAATCTTGAGGGTGTGAGAGTTGTAGAAAAGGTAAGATAGTAATTGTTGTAGATTATTAAAAGCGTAAACAAAGAAGGTATTTGATTTGAGCCTCTTCCTAACTAACTAACTTAGGTCAACTTAGGCCCGTTTCAAACGTCACATTTCACATGTGCCGAATCTAATGCAAATGAGCGAAAACAATAGATTTTACTCATTTGCATTGGATTCGGCTCATGCGACATGCGACGTTTAAAACAGGCCTAACTGCACAACTTCAGACCGTAATGGAGATCTTTTTTAACAACTTTGCTTTGGAATAAGAGACATCAGAAAGTTCTTTCCTATAATAACTAACTTTTCTCCCCCATTTAAAAACGATACGAAGCTTGTCACCCGATTGTCATCCTTATTGATCTACTCACCAACCATGCATTGCCTATTTACATTATTTCATCTGCGTAAATTTGTCTTTATGGTCAGAAAGCATTGAGCAGATTTTAGTTGCTTTTAACTGCTCGACTTCTCTTTAACAAAAGCCTATTATGCATCTAATGACGCGTGATGTATGGCAAAGAAAATTACAACTTCCTGTTTTTCTGAAATGTTAA
The DNA here is from genome assembly GCF_036669935.1 of Montipora foliosa. Classification (NCBI taxonomy): domain Eukaryota; kingdom Metazoa; phylum Cnidaria; class Anthozoa; order Scleractinia; family Acroporidae; genus Montipora; species Montipora foliosa. Next base: position 22,097,020 of record NC_090881.1, read on the forward strand.
TCTCGTGACTTTTCAGACCAAGAGTTAACAATTGTTCATTCTGGGTGTAACCACGTTTATCACTTAGAAGTCGACTAAAAGTTTGGAAAGGACGGCTTTCAAGTCTGTTTTAACTCAAAAGGCACGTATTTCATCCATATGATATCATGTAAGAGTCGCAAAGCATCTTTTACTGTTTTAACTCCAAGAACAGTGGAGATGCGTTCTCCTACTGGCGCAGGGTTCTTGTTCCATTTAAGTGATTCTTTTAAACAGTCCATCGAATAACATTGCTATGAGTTTAACTTTATGACACATTCCTTTGCGTCTCAGGAACAGATCCTGTGCAACCTTCTCGATCACTGTAGGCTTGGATTGAACTTTCTACCTTGAAAAAGGCTAAGTTAAAGCGGAGAGTACGCCAAACAAGGTGAGGAAAATGTTAAGACGGTAACCGGTCGTTTCGCCTACGGCTCGTTTTGCCTACTGTCTGTTCGCCTACGTATAATGTCGGTTCGCCTACGTCCAATATGTCGGTTCACCTACGTCCAATATGTCAGTTCGCCTACGATTCATATGTAAAAGCTTTGTCGAACCTCGCAGAGAAAACTATGACGGCTAGCTAAATGCCTGGCCAAACGCTCGCAACATTTCAACGCAACATCTTGCAACATGGTTGGGCACAACGTGTTGCGTACGTTTGGCAACAATGTTGCAAGATGTTGCGTTGAAATGTTGCGAGCGTTTGGCCAAGCCTTAATTAAGGCGTTATTTCTGTAGACTTGTGTCTTGATCGGGTTCCTTGAGCGGGCTATACTAAAAAATGTGAGACTTTTCATTAACATATCAATAAAGGATAAGGGATTCGGATAAGGTAGGTAAGAAATTAGCTCGTTCCCACTTTACTGGGCGGTTCAATTTTTGTATCGATGTTGCGATTTGTGCTCAGTGTCATGAACTTTATATCGCTTCCACACGATCCGCAAACTTAGATGCAAAAAATATATATGTGACGGCTGAGATAAAGCGTTATTTCTGTATACAAAAATTTTGGTTTTATCAACGGAGTTGATAATTAATGTAAATTGGCCACCGTACAGAGATTCTAAAAGCTGACGTTTCGAGTGTTAGCCCTTCGTCAGAGCGAAGGGCTAACGGGCGTTGGATTCGCTCTGACGAAGGGCTAACGCTCGAAACGTCAGCTTTTAGAATCTCTGTACGGTGGCCAATTTACATTATCAACTCCGTTGATAAAACCAGAATTTTTGTATACTACTTCCCCACCGACGCAGCACCACAGTTTCTTCAGAAACTACCCCCTTCGTTATTTCTGTAGACTTGTGTCTTGAGCGGGGTCCTTGAGCGGCCTATACTTAAGAACGTGAGACTTTTCATTAACATATAAATAAAGTATAAGGTACGTAAGAAATTAGCTCGTTCCCACTTAACTTCTCGGTTCAATGTTTATATCGTTGTTGCGATTTGTTCTCAGTATGAACTTTATGAATTAGTGTTTTTTTTAGTTTGTGCGCTTTCACGCAATATGCAAAAGTAGCTAGATGAAAAAATATATAACAGTTCTGACAGTTAAGGCGTTGTGTAGGCTTGTCACTTGAGGTGACATTTTTGATTAACATATTCAAAAGGACATGGTAGTTCATTTAACAAAGGATTGCAAAAAAAACATTAGCATTCACCAATGATATCACTGCGATTTCGATCCATCGGAGAAGGGATTGACACTATAAAAGTCCTAGTATTTTGTTTCTCAAGTCACCAGTTCGTTGGAACTCTCAATCAACACACAGCAGTCTCAATTCTTTTCCACTGAATATGTCAAAGATTTGAGATTCTTGTCCACTGTGATACTCATCATAGCCATCCAGCCACAGAAGAACTTCATCTTGATGGTTGGTGATATAATTCAGAAGACCTTCCACTAACCATTGGTCTTCACGGGCAAAAAGTTTTGAGCTATAAATAACATCTTTGAGGCTTTGACATTTGGACACTTCTTTGAGGTTAACGAAAACAACAAGCTTGAACCTCCCCAGAAAAGCTGCTTGTTTATCTTCAGTCTGAGTGTTACCAAGTCGAGCCCAGTCAATCGCCAGCCTCTTCGCAAAAGTGCTTTTACCAATTCCCGTCTCTCCCTGCACAAGAATCCTCTTTGGGTTATTTCCGTTACCGATTGGACTGAAGAGGTCACTGTAGTGAGCCATCTCATCAGCATTCCTGGATCAGCGTTTTGCGTAGAGTGATTGATATGACGTAATCCATGACCTCATAGGGTATTTTATTTCATATTGAGCAAAAGTTGCCTCTATTGATCCATCGTTGTGTTTTTACTGTTTCAACACTCCATCCTATTAATTTCACACGTTTTACAAGTTAGGTTCTTCGTTTAGGCGTGCGTACCCTTGAGTTCTTAATACATTAATATTGATTGGTGAGTTTGAATAGTTGAGGGTTAACTGAACTGTTTTCAAACAAATAATCAGGTCAAATCATCTCAAGGCAAGGTAGTTGTTTCTAGGAACTAATAATGATAATTATTGATAGTAACTACAGTCGAAGCTCTCACTGCGACCACTCTCGTAAGCGACCAGCTCTAGTTACGACCACCAAAGTAAAACCCCGTTTTAAATGTCACTTAAACTCTCTAATTGAAAGCTCTCGTAAGCGACCGTTCCCGTAAGCGACCGCGACCACCTTTGGGATTACCCTACTGGACTTTCTGATTGTTTTTAAGTTCTTGCAAGCGACCACTCAGAGTCTCATCTATGTATGCCAACGCTTTAATAAAAAGACAAGCCACTGCGCTGAGCATTTGAAAGAATGTAATTGGCATGACAGACCTGCACCGGCCTCTCTTTTGTACCGGTTTGTGGTTACAGATACTTATGAAACCTTCAGTTCACAGTTTTGCTTTAACGAGGATGTGCGATTTACCCTTCTTGTCTGATGTGTAAGAAGGTTTCTTGAATATGTTTGCCAGCAATGGCTGGTTTTCAATAAAACTCCAGTTGCGCGTCAGTATTGCTTAAAGATTTGACACTGCTGGGTTGTATGTTGTGACAAATGGTAAAATTTTCTCGGTGGTTTCGGCCTTTTGTTTAAGAGCTGTCTGTCTTCCCGAAAAAATGACCTCAGATAGCGTTCTCTCGATAAGCTGCTTAGGGTAGCCTGGCTCTTCAAGGAGGGCTTTGAATGTTTTGAAATGTTTTGGCTGGGAATGTCTGATAAAGATATTTTGGAAGATGTGAGTGAAAGTAAGAAGTTCCCGACCCTGAATCTTCAGTACCATCAATAAGATTTTACAAATTCCAGGAGACTCTTGCTGAAAGCTCTCATAAGTGACCATCCTCTATTGTTTATAATTTTGTCGCTTACGAGAGCCCATTCTCGTAAGCGACCAGCTCTAGTTGCGACCACTTCTTTGAATTCCCTTGGTGGTCGCTTACGAGAGCTTCGACCGTAGTAACAATTTAGTGACCCAAACTAATTAAACTATCCCCTGACTGCTTTTAAAGGATAGAATTGAACAATAGAGTAGTATGTTGTGATTTTGATCTTCATTATGTCTGCATTATTGGAAACTGGGCCTCACAGATAATGCTATTTTTTCTTACAGCTAATGTGAATCAACAGTTTAAAAGATGGCAAGTGCGGCACCATTATTTTCATCCACTACGGAAACAACAAACTATGCACGGTTGTGTCGTCTTTTAGTGGATGTTGGAACTCAGGTGGTTAAAGACACCTTTGACAGGATACATCCCCCAAGCTGTCTCCACCGGATATTGGCCGGTAGGTTACCTACATTGCAGTCCCTGCGAAACAGGAAGATTTTAAATGTTACCCAGTGGGGAAGGCTGTTCCCAGCTATCTCATCATCAGTCTCATCAGCTAGCTTTGACATTACGCTTCTGATGGTACTGCTGAGGAACATTTGTGGCTTGAGTGCCCCTGCCAGCACTGGAAGCTGGGACATCCTTCCCCATGCTTCTGATAACAGCATTGAAGCCAACATAGCAAGACTCAAGTATTACAGAAACAATGTCTATGGTCATGCAACCCAGGCATCTGTTGACGAGCCAACATTTCAAGCGTTATGGCTTGAGATCAGCAATGCACTGTTAGCACTTGGATCTGCAGCAAGTTATACATCTGCAATAAGCCGACTGAAGACTGATTCCATGGATCCTGATGTTGAAGAGCACTATCGTGAATTGCTTAAACAGTGGAAGAAAGATGATGATAGCACCAAGGACAAGCTTGAACAACTTGAAGGTACACTACCTTATTACTGGGTTGCCTATGGCAAACCCAGTCGAGGTCTGCGTTTAGTTTGTTTGTTTTCTTTTTATTCTTTTTTTTTTGTTTTTTTGTTTTTTTTTTCCGTGTCGGTAAAAGTCTTGCCTGTCACTTCCCTGGTAAGTGGTGTCTTTGTGCATAGAGCCTTCTGGGCGTATTTTCTTAGGATCGAGAGGGTAGTGGAACTGCGTAGATTTCTCTGGTGGACACAGTAGAATCTTTAACTTAGCCTGCAATGGCGTCGAAAGTCATGTAACGCGAATGGCGTTTTAGTGGATCCTTAAACAAAATATACCCTTATGGAGCTCAATAATGGAAAGTCAGCAGGAAGGGTTCACAGGCCTGTTGGAAGCGTGCTTGAGTTTCAACAAAATGAGCCCCAAAATCAGTGAAAACTTGTGACGCAGATGAATAATAAAGTAGCTGCTATTTCCAAAATGATGGAATTACCTGGTGATAAATAACGTCGTACGCGTCTTAGAGAGTAAATTTTGACTTTGCATAAACAAGAGTTGGGCGATTGTGATCTTTGTTTTGACTTCGCTCATTTCATTTCAAACTTTATAACACTTGACGGAAAAAGAAACTTACAAAAACCCGATATCTTGCCATCATTTGACACAGATGCTTCACTGTTTGGCGAGTAAACATGCCAGGGTAACTTAATCACGGAGCCCGCTGAATTCCAGCCATGTCACTTTCGATTTTGCAATTTACTTGAACGTAGCAAAAATCTCCCAAAATGTCGCTGATCGTAACTTTTTATATTCTATATGCACGGTTCAAAATTAATGTTGTTTTCATGTCGTAAATATTTTATTCTCGATCGACCGTCCCGAAAACTTCCTTCTGCTCTTTCTAAAAACTGTGTATCAATAGTTCTCTGCTTTTTAATCGATATTTGTTTTGCATAAAGCAAGCTAACAAAATCTGTACCTTGCTGAGTTCGCATTTGTTAGCGTTAATAGTATTTTCGGTCAGATGCTTCTTTTTTTTGTGAGGGATTTATTGTTTTCGTCTCCCTTCCTAACACTAACCCCGCGGAACAGGGCTTGACTTCAGTGAAATTTAGTATTACTTGCTGTCAGATGCTCAGAGGGCACACTTGTGGTGAAACGAAGTTGTGAGGGAACTTGAAAATTATCAACATGTCAGCCCAGAAGCCAATGTTTCTCGCTTCTCTTTTATTTGTTATTCTTCAGAGACTGGAATGCTGTATTTCAATACCACACAATTCAGTGCCTTCTGATTTTCTGTAGCATGTACCACAGGCAACCCAGTGTATGCTTCACGGAAGCATCTCGTTCATTGTTAAATTCAACCGCATTTGAGCCTTTGATACTTCGTATTTTCTGTGCACCAGTCGCTTTTGTTCCTCAAAAAGAGGAAAGAGCATCATAATGTTACAATAAGTTAATTTAGATTGATGGCTCTAGAAACAGCTCTTGATCCTTGGCAATAAATTCAGTGAACTGAGAATTGATATTATTTCTGAAAGCACATGACAAATTCAGGAAAAAGAAAATTGAACACTACATCCATTCAGCTGGCTTATGAAGTGGTCTGTATTACTACTTTCGCTTCCTCCTGCTGGTACACTCTACCACCACTAAGAAAGGCCATTCAGCTTGAGGAAGTAATTGAATTTTTGATTCACTCATTTTACTTAAATTTTTTGCGAGCTCCACTATCTTGATGATTGTGATGTGTAACGGTTGCTTAATTGTTCTGATACAAAGGGCTTTTGAATGATAACATCAGGGCAACCATAAAATGTCACAATTATTACATGTATTTAAGATGGCCAGGAAATTATGTCGGATACAACTTAATTTTTTTTTAATGTTCAGGGAAATTTGATTGTATGGACATCATTATTGTGGGTTAATGTTATTAAACACCTGTCAGATTGTTTCCGGACTCTAAATTTTTCGCTTATTACACAAGTTTGACCATCAAAGATGTGTATTACACAACTTTGACCGTCAAAGTTGCGTAATAAACGAAAAATTTAGAGTCCGGAAACAATCTGACAGGTGTTTATTAATTTTTTTGCTGGAGTGGAAATTCCCTTAAGCTATTGAAACCATTATTCCTACTGAGTTACTGTGAGTTGCTGGCTTTGTGGGCTTAACTTTCTCATTTCTATCTTTTTTCATTACTTTCTCATGTTTTTCTTTTTTCAATTATAAAGAGATGCTGAAGACACAAGGAGTGCACACTCAGGACCAACTAAAGGAGATCAAGGGTAGGCTGAGAAGAGTCTTAAGGAACTCTGCTTTAATAGGCTTTATATTTTGGCTGGTAAAAGACATGAACTTGTATGTTAAAGCAAAGGCAAGAAGTAACCCACTTCCTTTATTGGCTGTTTTGTTTCCTAAGAATCACTTGAGCAGACTGTGTAAAACAGAAGAAAGCATTAGGAAGGTTAAGTTGAACAAAATAAAATGTGTGAATTCACTGAACGTCAAAAAGGCTTCAATCAAAAAATGAAGGTAAATATGACAGTAGTGTCATATTAGGTCATGGTGATGGTAGATTAAATGAGATAACTTTAGTAAGAGTTTATGTGGATAATTGAAGGACATCTAAACATTATGTATTATTATTATTATTATTATTATTATTATTATTATTATTATTATTATTATTATTATTATTATTATTATTATTATTATTATTATTATGGAAAAAAGCATATTGCTCACGCTGTCATTGCCAACTAAAATAAACTCTATTTTGCAGGCCATAATCAGTGATATGAAAGCGAAGTTCGTTATCATACACTATTTAAAGTCACGTAGCGCGAAGCTTGTGCACATGGCCATGCAATTCGTGCTCCCGTGATGCCTTTGTAGGCTTCTGGAAGTACAATATGATCGTTCCCAGCGTTCGGGTCCAAAGTAGAGTGCCAGGCTTGGAGGAAAAGTCACTCGTGGTAATTAGCTTCAAAACCAACGACCTTGACATTTTCAAAGTTCATGTTGTGGCTGAAATGGTGGACATGGCTTGCAACTTTAATAATGAGTTTTGGTCAAAACCTATAATCGCCTTTTTGTGCTCCGCAATTCGGGTCTTTAATGATCTTTCTGTTTGGCCATAGTACACAAATTACTGTAACACTGTGTACAATTGATTTTGTACACTATGCCTGATTTCTGGTGGTCAGAATCGTCTAGCTCTTCGGGGTGCAGAAAAAGGCTGTTGATGGTTGGTTGTGGTTTGTAAGCTACTTTGATCTTTTGTTGTTTCAAAATGCGACCTATTTTCTCGGAAACGCCCTGTACATACGGCAGCACTACAAAGCCATGGAAGTTGTTATCGGCGGGTTGTTTGGTTAACGCCCTCTCGCAGTGTTGAATAAAGGACATGGGATAATTGTTATCTCACAGAAGGGCTTTGACTCGTTGCGTTTCTTCTCGTCTTCTTTATTTGTTGACGGAATGTTGTTTGCGCTTTTCAGCAAAGTGTTAACCACAGATCTTTTGTGGCACAAAAGGTGACAAAAAGAAATCGAGATAACGGTCAGTGTGTGTCAGTTTTCTGTAAACATACACTTGAATTTTTATGCCGCATCTACTTGTAATGGTGTCTAGAAAAGGTAAGCCTTGCCCATTGGTGTTTTCTAGTTCCATTTAGTGAACTGTAATTAATTGACTTCAGATGTTTATGAAACTCGTCGACTTCATCGTTTTTTAAACAAGAATGACTATCGTCAACATAGCGAAACCACCATTTGGGAGGGTGCAAGAATGTGGAGATTGCAGTTTCCTCAATTTCTTCCATAACCAGCTCAGCTAAAACTGGACTGATGGGAAAACCCATGGCATATCCAATTATTTGGTTGTAGTGGTCGCCATCATGTTTGAAGTAATTGTGGTTGAGTACGAAGTCTGAAAGTTTCAAGATGTTGTCAGCAGAAACATTGGTACATTCTACTAGATTCTGGTCTTGTTGTAGCCTCTCCTTAGTTCTTGCTAGGGCTAAGTCCATAGGTATGGAGGTAAACAGAGACTTCACATTGAAGGAGACCATGACTTCTTCACTGGTGATGGAATGCTGTTTTATTTGCTGTTTGAAAATATCAAGGTCGTTGGTTTCGAAGCTAATTACTGTACCACAAGCGACTTTTCCTCGAAGCCTGGCACTCTACTTTGGACCCGAACGCTGTGAACGATCATATCGTACTTCCAGAAGCCTACAAAGGCATTGCGCGAGCATGAATTGCATGGTCACGCGCACAAGCTTCGCGCTACGTTACCTTAAATAGCGTATGATAAAGAACTTCGCTTTCATATCACTGATGAAGGCTTAAGAATTAGCTGAAACGTCTGTTGAAAAATATCAAGAGTCAGAGGCAAACCTTTTTCCATAGAACTTATGACATCTCTTGTCTACACTTTTTCAATTTTTAAGCTTCTTAGCCTTTCTTCAGTTCTCTTTTTGAGACTGTTTTTTCCTTTTGTTGTCACTCTGAGTAATGTGTTTGAACATGTCAACTGGTCAGCAAGGCTAGTCTCAAAGTCTCTTACTTTCTCCTCCACCTTTAATTGAAGTTCTCAAATATCCTCATTAGGTTTTCTTGGGTACTCATGTCCTGGTAAAACCTTTCCAGACTTGGCAAAGGTTTTAGACAGATGCTATTGTGCTTCTTCTCTCTTCTTCTGGATACTTGATTTTATGCCTTCAATCACTTTAATGTTCAGTGTTGCATAACATACTGAGATTTATCACAGCGTGTAAGGATGCATTCTTTACAGAAGTACATGTTTGTAAAGCAGCGGGATTACAAGGTTCATAACACTTGCAATTTTTTTTTCTTGTCTAGCAACAGCAGATTTTAAATCATACTCACGCCTTCCCTCGTACAAGTCATTCATAATATAATGACCTGTATTTTGTTAGTTTCTCCCAAAAGTATGACATTGGGTATATTTAACGACTGGTTAGACTTTTGTTTCTTCTTGGGAAAAATTTTCGAGGAGGTGGCAGGGGGTAGAGGGGGGTTGGAAAAAAAGGGTCTTACTGGTTTAGGGGGTCATGAAAAACCAAACATGGTATACTCACCGATGCACCAGTCCGTACCCCGCCCCCCCCCCCCTTACTTCCCCACACCCTCTACTTATTGACCACTCCCTATTGTCTGTCTCACACCATTCGTAGATATTGGTGGACTTGTTGCCCCAGAGCATCAAGCTATAGCCCATAGCCTAAGGTGTTGAGGGTCCTTTACAAAATCTTCGCTGTATTATTATTATTATTATTATTGTTGTTGTTGTTGTTGTTGTTATTATTGTTATTATTATTATTATTATTATTATTATTATTATTATTACTGTTATTATTAAGCATGACTGTGTGCATTGAACCTTGAATTTTGACCCCCTGATGTCATTGCTTGTAAGAAGAGCACAGTTACATGTAAGTGCTTTAAAAGACCATCTGCATTGCTGGTGATTTTCAGGCCAGTGCCCAACTGGCTATAAAATGGCCCATAGTATTACTTTTGCTTCCTTTTGCTCATATCGTCTGTTTGCACTAAGGAAAACATGCAACGTGAGGAACTAATGGTTGCATTAAAATTTAAGTGAGAATTCTTCAGAAAAGGGTTTGTATAATAAAGATATTTTTTATTTGACTTTATTTTTTTATAACTTGCTCAAGTGAACAATAGGCCATGGGATAAGACCGCAAGAGGTAAAAAAAAAATGTCATAATTATTCAAGATGGCCCGGAAATTTTAACAGCAAAGGCAATACTCAAATAAAAAATTATGGTTATTTCGGATACAATTTTTTTTTTTAATGTTCAGGAAAATTTGATAGTAGAGACATCACTTCCTGTGGTTTAATGTTATTTTTTGTTGGAGTGGAAATTCCCTTTAAACTATTTTGACCATTATTCCTACTGAGTTACTGTGAGTTGTCGGCTTCGTTGGCCATAGTAATCTTGTACCCCCAAGACACAAGGCCTCTTACAATCTTAGACACTAACGTAGTTTAAATAATTACGCAATTCAGCCAAGTGGCTGTTAAGTTTTTATCGTTAATGTCTATCTATCTAACATTTATCTATCTATCTATTTTCATCGTTTCTATCTTTTATTTCCCGATTTCTTTTTCTTTTTTCAATAATTAAGAGATGCAGAAGACACAAGGAGTGCACACTCAGGACAAACTAAAAGAGTTCCAGGGTAGGTTGAGAAGAATCTTAAGCTTTGCTTGTGAATCAAATTGTGAAGACTTTGTATATTAGTTGTTAAAAGACACGAGCTTGTGTGTTAAAAGCAAAGCCGAGCAAGAAGTAACCCACTTCCTTTATGGCCTGTTTTGTTTTCCTAAGAATCATTGGAGGAGTGGAAAGCAGAAGAAAGCATCCTCATTTTCTTTTTTTTTCCAATAATAAAGAGACGGTGATAAGAAAGTTGGAGACACATGAAGTACACTCTCAGGGCAAACTAAAGGAGATCCAGGGTAGGCTGAGAAGAGTCTTAAGCTCCGCTTGTGAATAAAAGTGTGTCTTTTAGCTGGTAAAAGACAAACTTGTACGTTAAAAGCAAAGGCAAGAAGTAACCCACTTCCTCTATTTCCTGTTTTGTTTTCCTAAGAATCTTTCGAGCAGTGGAAATCAGAAGAAAGCATTAGCAAGGTCGAATTGAACAAAATAAAAGGTATGCATTTAACGTTAAAAGGCTTCAACCAAAAAATGAAAGTTAATGTAACAGTAGCGTCATAATAATAACGGTAATGATGATAATAGTAGATTAAATATGATAACTTTGACGCGAGTTTTTGATGTGGATAGTTTGAAGGACAACTGACATCATGATTGAGTATACCTAAAGATATTGAAGGGGATGGTGCAATATTTTTACGAGTCTCGCTGTAAAAGAGACGAGACAAGCGACGAGTAGAAATATTCCACGGTATTACACACCAAAACTTCCGATAAGCTATTTATTATCCTACTACTTTATTTATATGACTGTGTCTCTCAAGGACTGGGAACTACCGAATTCATGAATCTGATTGGCTGAAAGCGATATTGACTGCGTTCTCGATTTTCCCTTATTATATGACTAGCTCCGTGAGCGGGCAAGATGAACCAAATCGCGCGCCGTGATTGGCTACCCAAGCGGGCAAGATGGAGCTATCTTGCCCACTCGGGATTTCTCGCTTGGTCCCGCAAGATCAAAGACCTTTTTGTGGTGTTTTAAGTCATATAATAAATCCTTGGCCTCGTTCTTTTTTTGCGTGTTTATGGACCTCGACTTCGTCTCGGTCCATCAACACGCAAAAAAAGAACTTGACCAATATCCAGCCATCTTGAACTCACACTTGGTCAATAACCCATACATCTAGAGCGGCATCTAGACCGGTAATGTTTTGCGGTGAAATAGTTGCAAGCAAAGATGCAAAAATATTGAGTATTTTCTTCGACCAATATATATTGTTGGAAGTGCCAGAAAGCATGATGAGAACAAAAAGGAGGACGAACAAACTTTGGCAGAATTAAGTTCAGCTCATCGCCACTCATCGCCGTTCGCACGCAAAATGTCAGTTAGTACAAACCAGTGACGTTTGCCATATAATAAACATCTTATTTAACGAGCTTAGTTTGTATAGAAAAGGGAGAATCTTGACCTCGGCCGTGTGCACAGACCTCGTGCTCCGTTAATAAGAGCTAAATATTTTTAGCAAGTGATTTGTAAACAACCGAGAACGTATGAAAGACTTATACGTGACAAGTGCGGGACAAACGTCGGTACCTCAACTAGTTAAACCGTTTTTCCACTGTACAAATATGGTGGAATATTTTTGCTTGTTTCGTGCGTTTTCTGTGCAATAACAATAATGATAGTAATAAGGAAAAAAGAATGAAGCAGTGATAGCATTGACGATGAAGATGAAGGTTCATTAACCTTCTGTTATACTTCCCAAAAGAGACAAGGACTTCGTTCAGCATGTTGAACGAAACGTTGGCCGAAATGATCATTTCTCTTTTTTTACTTTTTTTCTCATGATCAGAGTCTTTCAGTGAGGACATTTGCCGAGCAAAGCTCCAAGAACATTACAAAAGAACATCCAAAGTGCGAACGTCTTCTTGGTCCAGGTTGTCTCTTGTAGACATTGATCAAGTCTACACCCGACTGCGTGTAATACAAAGGCAAACCACCTTAGCTGGGTCAAAACAGTCTGAAATGGCTCACTACAGTGACCTCTTCAGTCCAATCGGTAAGGGAAATAATCCAAAAAGGATTCTTGTGCAAGGAGAGACGGGAATTGGTAAAAGCACTTTTGCGAAGAGGCTGGCGATGGACTGGGCTCTCCTTGGTAACACTCAGACTGAAGATAAACGAGCAGCTGTTCTGGGGAGGTTCAAGCTTGTTGTTTTCGTTAACCTCAAGGAAGTGTCCAAATGTCAAAGCCTCAAAGATGTCATTTATAACTCAAGACTTTTTGCCCGTGAAGACAAATGGTTAGTAGAAGGTCTTCTGAATTATATGACCAACCATCAAGATGAAGTTCTTCTGTTGCTGGATGGCTATGATGAGTATCACTGTGGACAAGAATCTCAAATCTTTGATATATTCAGTGGAAACGAATTGAGAGGCTGCTGTGTGTTGATAACAAGTCGAATTTCCAAAGCTGGTGAGCTCCAAGAATTCCAAGACCTGCTTGCAGAAATAACAGGATTCAGTGAGGAGGACAAACTAACGTATATAACTCGACAGCTTGGTAGTGAAAGAGATGCCAGAGATTTGTATGATCACTTGAAAAAAAACGAACTGTTAGAGCATGCAAAAGTTCCCTTACTTTTGCTGTTCTTTTGCAAGCTATGGAACAAGGAACAGTCAGAAGACTTGTCGAAAGCCAAAACGACACTATATTCAAATATTGTCCAGCACGTTTTAAGCCACAACCAAGGAAAGAACACCTTTCCTCACTTTAGCACAATAGAGGATAATTCAGAGATCCTCAGTCAAATTGGTAAGCTGGCTTTAGAGTGTCTTTTAAACGATGACCACATTTTCCCGTATGGTAAACTTTCTTCTGAAGTCCTGTGTGAAGACAGTGTTGTCACTGGTTTACTACAAGTAACTGAGTGTACAGAAAACTTGCAACCAACAGAAATGGTTTCTTTCATTCATAAGAGCATACAAGAATTCTTAGCAGCCTGGTACGTTACTCACAAATGTATACCCGATGGAAATCCCAGTTTGATTGAAGAGCACACTCAAACCTTGAAAAGCTGTCGCGAGTTCGAGAACGTTTTTCGATTCATATGCGGACTTAGTGATGAAGGAGCAGCGAAAGTGTTTGACCATTTGAAGTCAGTGAGAATAAACGATCCTTCACTTGATATATCAGAAGCGATACCAGATGAAGACCACAAATACAAGCCATTGGATGACGTTTTTGAGAGACTTGAACATTTCAGTGATTTGGTTTTTTATTGCTTTGAAGATGTACAGTCAAAAGAAACGCTAGCAAAATTGTGCGTTGACTGCTTTAGCGGGATTACAGTTCTCAGAGAACCACCTTTTTACCTTCAGTTACTGTTTTCTGGTGTGAATTCCTGGACTTTTATTTTTGGTCCTTGTAAAATGCGTTGGCTGAAACATATCGTTGTTTCAACTCTTTACAAGGTGGTAGAAACACTGAACTGCCTTGATGCCACAATAAAGTTAAATGAGAATTCTGAAAATGTTCCCCTCGGAGTATTTTTGAGAAAGGTCCTCGACGTTAATTGTATTAGTTGTGGTTTTACATCAATCCTTCACATCCACGACGGTGATATCAATGTTCGTTTCATAAACTTAACACTGGGTTGTGATGCACATGCGAGACTATTCATTGAGAGTGCACAGGCTGTTGCTTTACCGTGTCAGTCGGCAAATTTGGTTCCAGGAGAGACGTGTCTTAAGTTCTTAAGAACGTTTAGGTATTTTGGACATTCTGCAATAAAATACCTTGGTACCGTATTAAAGAATTGCTCCCATTTGATGAGTATCGAAGTTGAGCTAGGAAACCCTAGCGATTATGAATCTTTCGAATTGGATCGTTGGTGGATGTCAAAAGCAGCTGAAGAACTCGCTAAACTGTTGCCGAGTTTTGAAAATATCACCAAACTTCGTATTATCTTTTTTGGGTGCTGTGATGAGGAAGCGATTATGAAGTTGGTTTCCAGTATCACGCACAAGAACCTGATTGACCTGTCGCTAGGTTCAATTCCCTTGACTCCAGCAGTTGCCAAAGTGCTCGGTTTTTTGCTCCCGAGACTGTCATCTTTACAAGAGCTCCGCTTAGTTGGCACAAATGATACCAGTTTAAATGTCGAGGACATGTTGGCCCTTTTTGGCAGAATAGACAAAGACATGCCATTGAAGATATTGAAGTTCAGCAATGTCAGTGTTGGTGGGAGTCTCGCTCCACTAACCAGAAAACTTTCCTTTTTTCCACATTTGACAACACTAAGCCTTGGATACTTGGATTTGAATGAATGTGACCAGCAAGATTTGGAAACGTCCTTTAGTCATCTCCCAAACCTGGAGATCCTGAGCCTGGGTGGTGATGCATGGGATCACTTGCAAAAACCCCTGACCTCATTTTTAATGAAACTTGGTAAAATCAAGGAATTTCATTGCTGGGATTGCAACTTGTCAGAAGAAACTTTATCAAATCTTAAAGAAGCACTTCCCCATTTATTCATTTCTTCCGAAATTACTTTTCTTTGACTGACTGGCCAAGGCATTGATCTCGTTTCAAATGC
>NC_090881.1:22124588-22134588 GCF_036669935.1 Montipora foliosa
TATAATTATAATTCAAATTATTATAATTAGTATAATTATTTTAATTAATATTATTATAAGAAACGTAGTATTAGGTTAGTTTCGGGCGCAGACAATTTTTTTTAGATTAAACTAGACCCTCCGTGAGAGTACACTGGGTTGCCTGTGGTACGTGCACCGTTCCAGGCAATTTTGTTTTCAAGTTGGGGGGTCATTAAGACCATTTAAGTTGTCACCCAGAAGTCATACCAGCAGAGGCCCTTTGGCTCACATGTTCGTACGACGAAAAAGATCCTTTTCTTAGGTTAAAAAGCTGGCTACCGGCCTATTAATTATTTGTCAGAAAAAAGAAATTCCTGTCCTCTTTGGAAAAAATACATGCATTGCTTACGTGTGGTAGTGAAGTAACACAGCGATTTATTCCATATAAAATGTCAACTGAGCTGTGTGTTGTCTTCCAGGAGATTCAAGTTGTCCTTGCGTAATATGTAGCTCTAACAGTGCACGATATTGTTTTGGTATTGTCTATCATTGTAGTGCCATGGTAGAAGTCTTGGGTAAATAGCCTGAGAAGACATGTGGTTACTAGCACAATATTGAACCCAGAAAGATTGAAGAAAATAAATGGGAAGTGAGAAACATTGGCTTCTGGGCTGACATGTTGATAATTGATTTTTGCTACGTTTAATTTTGGCTGCAGAAATAAATCGCAAAATCGAAAGTGACATGTCCGGAATTCAGCGGGCGCCATGATTAAGTTACCGCAGTATGTTTACTCGCCCAAACAGTGAAGCATCTGGGTCAAATGATGGCGAGATACCGGGTTTTCGTAAGTTTCTTTTTCTGTCAAGTGTTATAAAGTTTGACAATAAATGAGCGAAGTCAAAACAAATATCACAATCGCCCAAACCCTTGAGGTTGACCATTGTTTCTGCTAAGTCAAAAATTTACTCCAAGACGAGGTTATTTATCACCAGGTAATTCCATCATTTTGGAAAAAGCAGCTACTTCATTATTCATCGGCGTCACAATTTTGTGCTGATTTTGGGGCTCATTTTGTGGAAACTCAAGCACGCTTCCAACAGACCTGCTTATTTTCATGAACCTTTCCTGCTGATAGAGCAATACTAAAAATATCTTCCCGTATCACATTTCAACCTTGCGCTCAAATCCTTTTCCAGCGAAACATTTTATTGAAACAAGCAACATAAAAGATGCACTAAAACGCCATTCGTGTTGCAATGACTTTCGAGGCCGTTGCTGGTTAACGAGAATAACAAACTCACGAGGCAGAATGTATATTTATATTTAATTAAGTTAGCACAACAGAAAGATGCTAACCTCATTTTGACACGAAACTGCTTTACTATTGCCATAAAAACTATCCAGTTAAGCTCGCATGTTATGAAACATGATGACTTCATAAAGGCCACCTTTTCCAGCGAACAATTTTTTGAAACAAACAACATATTTGCTATTAGAGGCAAAAACCCCTTCCTATTTCATTTCGTGCGTGAAGAGAAAAAACCCAGTCGTGTCAAATATGCGCAATATTGCAACAAAATGTATTTTCTTTAGGAGTTGATTACGGAACGTCAGTGTTCACACTTTGTTTTCTATCTCACCTTCGTGTGCATTACTGTTACGTAATACTTGTCAAGTATGCATGATTTCTGTACCACATGGGAGTAAGGTGTCATAGCATGTACTGCTATATAGTCAAGTAGCCGTATGCTTATTTCACTTCTCGCGTCACCAATATAGCTTTACTGTATTCTGCTTTCGTCCAGTTCGTTTTTGTGGACCGGACGATTTTAACGAAGAGCCAGATATTCCCAACAATCCGCCAACAGATCCTCCCACATCGCAAGGGATTGATGAAATGTTCTCTCTCTGCAAGACATATCTTGAAAATCGTTTGGAACAGAAGGGCAAAGAGCTCAAAGAAAAACAAAAAATCGACTTGCAGGCAGAGAAGTTCAAATTCAAAAGTAACCAAAAGCAGTTCGTATTCAACGCCGAGCTTGAAGAATTAGTAGGAAAAATCAAAGAAGCAAACGCCTAGAAGGATCACAAGAAGGTGGCTCACTTAACGGACCAAGCCAAAGCGCTGTTGCACAAGAGACAGAAGCTTATCAAACTCGCAGACTCGAGTGACGCCGGCTGGGACGCAGTTCAAGAATACGAATCCCAAGATATCGCCTCGGACGATGTGGACGACAAGAAAATTCGCAATGCTAGAGCCGCAGCTAATAGGAAAAGGAAACAGAAAGAAAGGGAACGACAGCAGCAGAGCAATAAGTAGCGTTGTACAACTCCCAACCTGGGCACGCCGGATCATCATCTTTTTCGTGGTATTTGTATCGCTATTGTTTTTACCTTATATTCTTCCTGTTATTCACTCAGGTGCTTTGTTATTTTCTCGTGTTATATATATTGGCTCTCCGTGAGTTACCAACCCATTTCATTTTGACTGTGGTTGTCGTGTTGTGCAAGTTCCTATAACGATTTAGAAAATAATTTTCATGTGTGCGAACGCAGTGAGTTAAAATGAAAATGTATTTTCTATAGGAGTTGATTACGGAACGTCAGTGTTCACACTTTGTTTTCTATCTCACCTTCGTGTGCATTACTGTTACGTAATACTTGTCAAGTATGCATGATTTCTGTACCACATGGGAGTGAGGTGTCATAGCATGTACTGCTATATAGTCCAGTAGCCGTATGCTTATTTCACTTCTCGCGTCACCAATATAGCTTTACCGTATTCTGCTTTCCCGCCCACCCGCCCCTCCTTTTCTTTTGTGTTAATTAGCAAGTTTTGCTCTTCGGTTGTTATTTGTCGTTACTTAACTATTCATATTTTCGTCCCATCTTGACACCCGCAGGACGTCCAAGCTCTTATGCACATGGGGACTGCTTCAGGTGTGGAAGGCCAGGTCACTGGGCCAAAGATTGCAGGGCTTCCGGCTTCTACCCCCGCCCTTTCGGCCAGTACATGCCAACCGCCTTTGCCCCAGCCTCCACCACCACAAATGCTTCAGGAACCGGAATTAAGGGAATCGGACATTCATGAGGAATTCGACAAGTTTACGGATGTACTTCAGGTACTGAATCGTTTTGAAATCGACGAAGATCTAGGACGGAATAACAATGTAAAGGGCAATTTAAAGAAAAATTTAGAATTTTGGGTATTTTTAGGTGCTTCATCCTTCATATTAAACGTCATTAAATTTGGTTATCGTTTGCCTTTCTGGGATGTGCCGCCTGCATATTATTCAAAGAACAACGCTTCTGCCCTGAAAAATATTGACTTCGTAGAGAATTCTATCACTGAGCTACTGGAGTCCGAACGCATAAAGCAATTGTCTTACAAACCCCATGTCGTCAATCCATTGTCGGTTTCCGTTCAGCCTAATGGAAAGAAGAGGTTAATTCTTCGGGTAGAGGTCATGAATGGTCAAATGATTGTGAGTTTGACTAAATGCAGCACACTCAGTCAGTTTCGAGACAAATGTGAGATTACTTATGGGACGAAGATTAGGAAAGATGACTTCAGCTTTTGGTTTCTTCAGCTTTGGGTGGACATCAGCGTGTTTCCATCTATCTGCAAAACACCCAGATTGAAGTGACAGGTTTATCATCTTAGTAAGTACAGGAAACAAAACATCAATACACTCAACAACAAGGGTGGTTGGCATAGGATCCAGTGAACAGGTCTTCTTGGTTGCTTTTGTTATAAGACTACTGACTTCTTTATCAGTGAGAGTTCTAAAGTCCTGGAAGAGGCTGTGGATCTCAGGGTTTCGGGGAAACATCTCGTCCGCTGAATGGATGTTACCGGCTGCGGTATCTAGTCCAGTTCGTATTACATCGACTTTTTTGATAAGGAAGTTACCAATATCGTTAGCAAGCGTCGCATTACTATCTGAGTAGCCTTGAAAATGTAACTCACTTTCATGATTGAAGAGTGTTTTTGCAGAACGAAATAGCTTGCGTGTATCATGGCTATTCTCCGCTATAAAGTCGGTGTAGAACTCTTGTCTGGCTTTCTTCATCTCAAAGGTTGCACGATTTTTTTTTTGTTTTGTAGTCGAGGAAGTCCAGACGAAGTTTCGTTTTCCTCCATTTCCGTTCAGCTCGGCGGCGCATCCTTTTAGCTGTCTTGATCTCATTATTAAACCAGGGGACAATCGGTCTTTTTGTTACAGTCTTATTAATGAGAGGTGCATGACGATCCAAAGCTGATGATAGAGCTTCGTCATAGTGGGTGACAAGATCATTTAGCTCAAGAGAGTTGATGGCGTTGCTGCATAAGTCCGACTTTGACATGTCATCTCGCAGAGAACTGATATCAATCGACTTCAGTTTCCTGAAGGATATCCGCTTCGACTTCAGCAAAGGCTTTTCAACTTGGATATTACAGTGGACGGGTAGATGGTCAGAGAATAAGTAATCAGTCCACGGAGAAGAAACAAGCAACTGGTCGGAGTTTGTTATAATGAGATCTAAGGTGTGACCACTTATATGTGTGGGAACCGAAACATGCTGGTCTAACCCAACACTGTCCAAGAGTTCAAGAAACCGACATGCGTCAAGGTCGTCAGACACATCAACATGGATGTTAAAATCACCACAAATCAGGAGTTGATCGGTGCAGAGTACAGCATGCTCTAGATAATCCGAGAATTCAGTCAGGAACACACCTGTAGTGATTGGATGGGCATCAGAGTATGGTGGTCTGTAGATGATAATCAAACGAAAACGGTGGCTTCTTGATGTTATGTTCCACTCAGAGTATTCAAATGATTGGAATTCCCCAGCTGCGTTTTGTGAAACGCTAATATCCTCCCTGAACATTATCCCAGTGTCACCACCCAGTCGTCCTGTTCTTGAGTAATCAAGAAGATTGTATCCTGCAGGGGTGCACAGAACTCTAGCAGCAGATTCGTTTTCGTGGAACCACGTTTCTGTTATTGATGCGATATCTGGTTTATAATCACAGATAAAATCAATGAAATCACCAGCCTTGTTATTGAGCGATCGTGCGTTTATTGTACAGAAACGCAGGGTATTTCTATCTTCAAATGGTTGTCGATTTACAGGTCTGAGGTTGTTGATATTCCGACAGCGCGGAGAACGTTTCGGCAAGTCGTTGATGCGATACGAAATCACAGGGATCCCGCGAGACAGATTGTTTACGTCGATCAAGTTAGATGGATTACGTCTTGACTGCACTACCCGCCTGTCTATAGAAGCGTGTCGCCTTTGGGTACAATGACCTTTGTTCACAGGCCCGGGATTTAGTTTAAACACTAGATCACCGTCAAGCGTGCAATGGAATGTGGCGCTGGAGTTGGAATAATAAGCACATGGGCATTTAGTTCTCTTGATCTTACCATGTAGGAATACTGTGCATACCAGTGCTGGACGCCGAAAATAATAGATGGAATGCACTCCATTGATATTCAAAAAAGCGACGGTAAGTCCATGACTCAAAGACCACACCGGCCGAGCATCTTGAACATGATTTTCTTGCGAAGTAGACGAGCTTCGACCAGAAAAAGCACTCCACACTGTAGTATGTGCATTTAGACCTTTGTTGAGATGAAATATATTTCCATGTGGGCCTTTTAATGCAATGAAAATAACCAACAACGCAGAGCAACAGAATGGGAGTTTCAAGGGGAGACGCGGTTTTACGTTTCCACAGTTCTTCCTTTTGGCCTTCCTGTAGCTCCTTATATCTTTACAAAGATACTCCGCCCTTTGGTTGGATGGTGGAGGGCTAACGGTATTTACATCGCGGTATTTTTAGATGATGGTTGGTCCATAGCTGACGACTATAATTCAGCAAATATTATAGCTAGTAGGGTTCGTTCTGACATACGTTTAGCCGGATTTATAACAAATAGCGAAAAGTCAATTTGGGAACCAACGCAAATTATTACTTGGTTAGGATTGGTCTGGAACTCCACTCTTGGTACTATTAGTATTACATCCAGGAGGGTCCAAGGTATCGTTGATTGTGTGGCTTTTATTGAAGCTCAAAAATGCACAATTTCGGCTAGACAATTGTCATCATTTGTCGGGAAAGTTATGTCTACATGTCCGGTTACTGGAAATTTACCCAGAATTACTACCAGACACTGTCAGATGACAATTGCTATTGCTGAGCATTGGGATACACCTATGATTTTAGACGAGTATTGTAAGGATGAAATCGTTTCCTGGAAGAACAATATCCATCTACGCAATTTTAAAAATTGCTTTGTTTTCCGCAAACCTCAGAAAGTAACTTTTTCAGATGCTAGTAATATTGCCTGTGGAGCTGTTTCTTATATCAATGACGGCGAGCTTGTTTGCCACAAAATGTGGACGCAGGACGAAAGGAGTTCTACATGGCGAGAATTAAGTGCAATTGAATTCTCACTTCTGTCTTGCCTTCCTATTTTAAGTTCATCACATATGAAGTGGTATACCGATAACCAGGCCACTGCCAAAATCGTTGAGGTCGGTAGCATGAAACTCGAGTTAATTACACACGATTGCCTTAAAAATATTCAAGATATGTTACGAACACAGCATTCATTTGGATATTGAATGGGTTCCTAGAGATCGCAATGCCAGGGCAGATTTTATTAGCAAACTGGTGGATTTTGACGATTGGCAGGTCACTGAGGACGTCTTCAAAGACTTGGATAGTCTTTGGGGTCCCCACACGGTAGATTGTTTTGCCACGTATTACAACAGAAAAATCACCAGATATTTTTCTAGATTTTGGAACCCGGAAACGTCGGGCATTGACGCATTTATGCAGTCGTGGGAAGTTGAGAACTGCTGGTTAGTTCCGCCAGTTTATCTTATTCCCAGAACGCTTGCCTATATGTATAGTCAGGGAGCCAAGGGAACCCTTATTGTTCCACTGTGGAAGTCAGCCGTGTTTTGGCCCCTGTTAACCAATATTTATTGCAGTTTCATCCAGGATTTAAGAGTTTTGTCTATGCCTCAAGCTTTGACGCACGGGCGAAATCACAATTCTATTCTGCGTTCACCAACTACTCCGGGATATGTAGTGGCTTTAAGATTGAATTTCGTTCCTTCGGGGTAAGAATCTGAAAGGTTGGCCTTTCGGCTACAATCTAGTGAGTGGAATTTGTGCTGACTACGAATAGCACCTTGGCAGTGTTGCGTTATTTATTTCACTTTGATCATTTTATATGAGGTAGATGTGCTGACAACGAATAGCACCTTACCAGTGTTGAGGTATTTATTTCTTTTCGGCCATGTGTCAATGTGCAGAAGTTGTGTCGACAACGAATAGCACTCCAATAGTGCTGTGTTATTTATTGCCGTTTTTGATCTTCATTTAATGAATGTAGTGGTGTTGAGAACTAATAGCACCTGGGTTGTAGTACTTATTTCCTTTTTGCCATGAATCAGTGAGTAAGATTGTTCCACCTCTACACCCCTGTGTTATGTGTTTTTCCCTTTGTTTTCCTCAACAGGCCATCTCTGCGTTCACCAACTACTCCGGGATATGTAGTGGCTTTAAGATTGAATTTCGTCATCTCTGCTCAGTCCTGTTGGGCAAGTCTCTATGGATCTTTAGCTCCCTTCAAGCTGCGCCTCATTACTGATCAGTTTAAGGCCAGACAACCTTCGACGATGAATAGATATTTACTTGAGTGTCGAAAATTTATGCGTTGGTGCAATGATGTTAAGGCTCAATTCGTTTTGCCACAAGAGCCTGTTGTTGTAGCGGCCTATTTGTCTCAGCTTCACAGGAAGACTGGTTCTCCCAGCACTGTTAGTATGGCTTATGCTGCATTAGTTTGGCTACACGATGTAGTAGATGTAACTTGTAGTAATAATCCTTTGAAAACCGGAGTGTGTAGAAATGTTGTTGAAGCCGCGAAACGTAATGGCACACAACGGAAGAATAGGAAGCTCCCTCTCTCTATTGATATGGATATGGTCAAGATAATAGTTGCTAAACATGGCAAGGTAGACGCTAATCTAAAAGATCTGCGAATTTCAGTCATAGTTCTCTTAGGTTTTGAAGGTTTCTTCAGATTCAATGAGTTAGCAAATATGAAAGCTTCGCATATAACTTTCGCAGATGACCATATGTCCATTGTTTTACCAAGTAGTAAAACAGATGTCTACAGGGAAGGTAATAAAGCTATTATTGCTAGAACGGACAATGCCACTTGTCCAGTTAGTATGGTCCTTAGGTATATGTCTGCTGCAAGAATGGACCATAATGCAGACAGTCTCCTAATCAGGCAGTTAGTATTTCAGAAAAATTATAATACTTATGTTTTAAGGAACAAAGGAATTTCGTATTCTAGGTGTCAAGAAATCTTTTTGGAAGCTCTCAAGGCTCTAGGTTACAACTCCAAACTTTTTGGGTTACACAGTCTTAGGTCTGGTGGGGCAACTGCTGCCGTAACTTCACCTAGCGGCCCTGTATCAGACAGGTTATTAAAATTACACGGGCGATGGAAATCCGATTACGCCTAAGACTTGTATATTCAAGAAGATATATCTGCACGGCTTTCAGTTTCATCTACAATCTTGGACAAAATAGATGGGAAATTTGTAACCCCCATCCCCCCCAAATCAAGGATGGGAAAATGGCGCGTTTTGGCTTTTGCGCGGCTTCATCATTGCTTTGGGGGGGGGGGGGGGGATGGGGGTTTGCTGTTCCTTTTTATTCTGTCCAAGATTGTAGCCTAGGTATCTAATTGCTATCATTAAGTTTCCACGCGTGTTGAACGTTTTGCTATCTTTTAGTTACAGCCAAGTTTTGTATGATTATAATCAGTGCTTCACTATAATTTAACCGTATCATATGTATTGTGCAAGTGTACTAGCTTAATGAGGATATAGCTTCGCGTATCGTATTTCTGTGGACTAAAAGCAATGTGACCGTTTATACACGTAGTGCTCGAATACAGTAATAAAGCTTATATTGGCTCTCCGTGAGTTACCAACCCATTTGACTGTGGTTGTCGTGTTGTGCAAGTTCCTATAACGGTTTAGAAAATAATTTTCATGTGTGCGAACGCAGTGAGTTAAAATGAAAATAAAATTTCAGGATCAAACTGTTTCCATGAAGAACCTTTTCCTTGAATAATGAAGCACAAAATGTACGACAAAGCTTTCTTTCAAATAATTTTTGGCTGTCACATTTCTAATTATTATTTTTTTAACTGAAGACTGTGCAGAGTTGATCACAGATCCACTGAAGGTGTTCGATTCGTTCTGTCTTTGTTGAACCAATAACTTACCAGAGAATTTTCCATTTGGTTTCAGTGTTCTACATAACAGCACACTTGGTAAAATTAGAAATGCAGCTCACTTTGATTTCGGCTCGACGGGCGACAGATTGTTGTCGAAGTCCATTACTCGTCGCTTTCAAGATTCCACCGCCTGTCTTGTTCAGTATCCAATTGACTTGCCATTATTGAGCTTCATAAGGGTATATTTTGTTCAAAGATCCACTAAAACGCCATTCGTGTTGCATGACTTTCGACGCCATTGCCGGTTAAGTTTATCATTCTACTGTGTCCACCAGAGAAATGTATGCATTTCAACTACCCTCTCGATCCTAAGAAAATACGAGCAGAAGGCTCTATGCAAAAAGATACCACTTAGCAGGGGAGTGACAGGCAAGACTTTTACCGACACGGGGAAAAAAAAAGAATACCGAATACCACTTTCCGACTGGGATTGCCCTACGGCAAGCCAGTAAAAATACAAAATGTACATAAATAATTATTTTAAAAACTTAAATATGAAATATATAATTTATTGCAGTTAAAAGGCGTTCCGATATCGATGTGTGTGTACAGTGCAGGGACGAGTTGACTGTGGTTGGAGGAAGTGCTGTAGGAGAGAGAATTTAGCAACAATTAGTTAACAGTGACTTCTGAGGATGTATGCCAAAGCATACGAACGCCAAGTAAGTAATTTCAAACAATGCGCTTGTTTGTTTGTCACTCTGTTTGCGTCT
>NC_090881.1:22139588-22142088 GCF_036669935.1 Montipora foliosa
AGGTCCAACAGCTGGGATTCCTTTCCTCATTCCAGTCATGTTTTACTTTAACGAGATGGTCTTAGCATTTCCATTTGCAGCGTTCGTTTGGTAAAAATGTTTTCAAAAGCAGTAATAGACTCAAGGGCAATGGCATCCCTTGTTTGGTTTCTGTTGTGTAGGCATATGCGCATAAGGTGCTCGGTCTATAACCATGAAATTGAATTTTTTGTGTGACTTGACCGCAAAATGGTTTTGGGTTTCCTTTTATTCCACAAACAACTTGTTATGCAGGGAAACAAAACAGGAAAATTCTATGACATCTTTTAGAAACTTAAGCCTTTTTTCCAGCGACTTCTTGTTATCGATAACTCCTTAGTGTAAATTCTCGATATTGATCGATTCACATACTGAAGACTCCTTTTTATTTTGATGAGCAATAAACTGCTTTTGCTCTCCTGAAATTTTTTTACATAGCCATGCAGCCATTCAATTTTTCCATTTCACTCTGACAATTGAGGATTGTGAGCTTTTTCAGCTCTCTTTCAACTCCAACTCTGACTGTTTGTGCTCCAAGGATACTCTAAATTCTATAACATACTGATGATTTAGTAGTAGATAAAATATGAGCGGGAGATCTGTGGGCGTTTACAATGGCGAGCCGATAGGCGAGCCATTGCAAACGTCCATACAGATCGGACGCGAACATTTTATCCTGCTTGTGAAATGAATACATTCAATTGAATGCAAAGTATTGTTATTTTAATCAGTAGAGATCTGTATCTGTATGGGCATCCTTCTTTAAATTTACAAATATTTGTGAATAACTTTTATTCAGTCTTGGATAAAAAAAAAAGCTCTGCCTGATATCTGGTGAATTTAACATTAACCTCTTAAACTATGATAATCATGCCCCTACAGAAGAATTTGTAAATACCTCAAGTTCCTTAATTATGGTGTATCAGTTTGGGGTAATACTTATAGTTCTACTCTTAGATACTCCAATTCTACAAAAGAGAGCCATATGTATTACTACTTTGTCAAAACCAGATGAACACTCTGAGCCTCTCTTCTAAGCTCTGGAAATTTTAAAAGAAAAGGACATTGTTTTCTTTTACGCAGTTTTTATGTATCAGTATCATAACAACCCTCTTCCCTCATCTTTTGATAATTTCTTCAGAACAGTATCATCAATTTATCAATACAAAACCAGATTTGCTAAATCAAGTAATATTACATAAAAAATATCAAAACTAACTATGGTCAATTTAACATTTGCTTTGCAGCTGCCAAAATTTGGAATAATTTTGGTGAACTTGTTAAACATCTACCCCAAAAAGAATTCAACAAGGAAGTAAAGCTAAACATCTTGCAGACTTATGAATGTTCATCTGGGCCCGGTTGTTCGAAAGCAGATTAACTTAATCCAGGATTAGGGTATACTTTTATTTCAAGTTTTAACTTTTTGGTGAAAGTTTCTTTTGCTTATTTTTGTTTTTCAAGATTGACTTCTTCTAATGTAAGATTGAACAGCACTTGAGAGTAGAGAAATAAACTTTTAGTGAGAAGCAGAAACGAAGCTAAATTCAATACTTTATTCCCTCCGGAACACCACTCTCAGAAATTACAAAGATGCACGTGTTTATTGAAAGTCGAGGAGCAATAGAGACGCCCCCCTCTAAGCATGCAAGTCTCACGGACAGAAATGTAACGCAACAATGTTCGAGGCACTACAAACTCCTTGGTTAATTTTTAATCTGGGATTAGCGTTAATCGGCTTTTGAACAAACCGGGCCCTGGTATTTAGTAATGTAGTACTTAGTATTGTAATTTTTCATCTTTTTCTGCGTGCATGCATTGAGTCTTTTGACGGCGGGTTTTCCTTTTTTACTGTCATTTTATTTTCTCATGATATTATCTGTTCCCAAGAGATTATGAATCATAATCTCTTGCTGTTCCTTAAAATTATCTTTTCAAGCTTTAATCTAATTTTTTTTTTAATCTGCTCTCTGAGTGAACTATTAACAAATTTTAGTATCAATTATTTTTTGTGATTGTAATATGTTTAAATATGATAAATAAGCTTCTTGTTGTTGAAATATATTTTTGATTCAAGACAAGGTTTATTTTATGCAACCTCAGCGTTCGACTCCTCCTCCTTCACTCTGCGGGGTGGGGTCTGTCACAAGCTCAGCCTGCACATCCAAATTCAGAAAAACTGGCAACTAACAACTAGATGTAGTCTCATCAGTTGAGCTTAATTGAATTCAAAAGAGAAGCTTGATAACATGAAATAAAGAACTATGATTCTAGTTGAGTGTTGTGACTGGAACCTATTCTTGTCAGCTTTTGCATAGATTAGTAGGATGCAGGGAGAAATGAATCCTTATGAACTAACAAATGAAGGAATGAAGGGAAGAATGAATGAAAAAAGTAGGACGAATGTAAAAACAAGGTGAAGTCACTTTATTTAACGTCAGCAGTTCCTTAAAACTACGAGGTTAGTATCGATGGAAGCCGG
>NC_090881.1:22144588-22149588 GCF_036669935.1 Montipora foliosa
TTGTGTTTTTACATAAAGTTTGTCTTATATCCACCAAGAACTATGGCCACACTTGCAAGACATATAACTTGTTCAATGTGATGACTGTCTATTAAGCCACTGCATACGAGAAGACTGACTGTTCGTTTCCCTTGTAGTACCTTGTGTTAACAGTTTGTATTATAGCAATGTTGGTTGTTTTCTATTCAATAGATACAATAGATCAAACAAGACTTTGTATTGTATTCATCATAGTTTGGGAAAACTAAAGTAGTACATTCTTTTTTTCAGGTTACAGTTACAGTTACAGTTATGTTGAAGGAAATCTTTTTCACACTCGGGGAGTTAATTGTGTGGTGCTACACGTAGTTACAGATAGACATCCATCTGTAGTCCAGGGGTAAATTCTGTAATAGTCCTGTGATACCACATTGTTTAACTGTTTGGATTTTTTTAGCTTAGCGATCGGTGGCTTAGATGTTTGATGTCAGTTAACAAAGATGTTTGAATACAAATGAATGCAAATTGAAATGTACAATTTCTTCTAGATCAGAGGACAAAATATCATTGCATAACTCTCTTTTTTTTTGTAGGCTCAAACTTTGCCATTTTGGGTAAGGCCGCTGTTTTCCTCTCAGTCTTTGGTAAGCTTACATGACATTATTTTCCTTTATAAAAAGCCATTGAATGCTAATAGTTTGTCTTTATATCCATGTGGTGTTGCGGGCTACGGGTCAATAGCCCATGAGGGGAAGCCGAAAATGGGCTATTGACCCGTGGCCCTTGAGGGCGAAGGGTCTAATTGTTTTAGTATCACCCAACTAGTCGAACAGAAATAGCAATAATAAAGTTAGCAAATGCAAGTTAAAGAAATATTTATTTGGGAATAAAACGAAAGAAAGCGTCACGCTTTTCGCTACTCGAGGACTATTAATAATAGCCCACTAGTAGCGTAGCCAATCAAAATGCAGGATTTGCATTAGTCCACTATATTGCTATTATGCTAAGTGGGGATTTTTGAGTAGACGAAGTGTGCAATTACCTTGTATATCAACACCAAGGGAGTTGGTACATTTTTAATTGGGGTTGGTAGGGAGGGGGGAGGTTCAGAGGGGATGAGTAGGTCAAGCCTTATTTTAGAAGGTATGTATGGAGGGACAAGCCTATTTTTAAAGTAATTGGTACCACAGGTGCCCCAGCTTCAGTGTGAGGCAAAGCTAACAAAAATATAAGGATTTGTATGGGAATCATGATAAAAGGCTTAAGAAGATAATTATATGAGAAAATCCCCAATTACAAAGTCCAACCTTATTGCCATTGTAGGTAGCTTCCTTCCTAGCTGTGTGGTCATTTTCCAGATCTCACACGATTTTGGGCTATTTTTCCGTAGGCAGCCTAACCTCTCAGATTGTCTAGAGAGCACAAACAACATCGCGTCAAATGTAACATAAGTTTTGTGTGGGAGTTCTGATGATATTGTGATGGTTCCATATCTCGACCAAAAATACCAGTAACGAGCCTTAATACAACACAGCGACGAGTAGTTTCTTTCTGTTTTAATCTGATATCAACACTAACTTTGCGCGGGACTGGTACACAAGCTTTTCCTAAGTGGGGTACAGTCGCTACAATATTCATGGGGGTAATTATATACGATGAAATTCTCATTACAAATGGCTAACCATGTGTGCGTTTTCTTTTCTCTGGTGTTGTTATGTTACCTATTTGTAGTGATTTGAGTTCCAAGTCTTCCCTCAACAAGGCAACAAGGCAAAACACTCCAGTTAGGTGAGCCCACCAAACGAAGCCAGAAAATCCCAGACCAAAATTTTCCCATGGTCACAAATTTTCCATAGAATTAAGGGCAGGGGTTTTTCTTTCTTTTCAATCTACTAGCCACGCAATCGAAGCCCTGCCAGCGACTAAAAGCTCCTAGTACATTTTGAACAAGACACTCCAACTGTTGAGTCTTTGTTGTCACCCGGCTTGGTAACCCCACCAGGGTGACAAACAAAGACTCCAGTGGTCGCTGTGTCATGTTCAAAATGTACGAGGGGCTTAATTATGTGATTGTTTTGTTTGGCCACCTGATTTCGCTGGCAGGGCTTTGATTGGGCAGTTAGCAGATTGAAATGAATGAAAAACCTTTACCCTTGAATTCTACAGTGGATTTGTAGCTGTGGGGCCATTTTGGTTAAAATGTTGAAAAGAAACACATGCAGGCTGAAGAGTTGTACATTGAGAGGTTTCTTCACGAAGTTGTCCAGGAAAGTAAAGATTTTGAGGGAGCTTGAGAGAAAAATATCGCATTTTGACAGCTCTTTGCACTGTTAACTGGAAGCAATTTCTGGCCATCATTACTAGCAGTGCAGCTCTCATTGTTTTTCCATGTGAGGCGAAGAACTGTAGAGGAGATGTTGGCAGTTATCAACCTGTCCGTTTACAATTTAGTTCTTCTGGTCACTACAATTCCAAGTTTTCATTTGTAGAACACTCAACCAAGGAAAAATTGCAGAAGTGAACGACCCAGTGGCAGTGGAATGTGTGATAAAAACACTGCAAGTTAATTCTGTAATGTGCACAGACATTGCTGACTGTGACACTAGTGTCTCAGATATTTGCATTCAGCTGTGTTGAATAATACATGTAATGGCAGTTTGATATCCAGATGACGAATGTAATAATAAAGTAAATTTGTTGTTATTTCTGATTTGTGTTTCAAATTAGCTCTTGCTATATACTTTCCAAGTCCTGCTGCTTTTTATGCTGTCATCAGCTACCTTGCAGCTAAGAGTTCCAGCGTATTGTTAGTAGGAATGCAGATGGGCTGTGCATCCATGACGACTACCTGGCACACCAAAGCCAAGAGTGTGAAAATTTCTGCGTAAGGCAGTTTAGTGCTGGAAAGAAAAGACCGCTGGCTATTGGAGTTCTGATCTTTGATGAGACAAAGGTGAGTAAATGTCTTTGTAAGAAATGGGAATAAACTGAAACGTGATTGTCATTATAACTGTTTACAACTAAAAAACTTCGGGCATTTTATTCATAGGTTGTTGATACAATAACAGTTGACTTCTTTTTGATCTATGTCCATGTCCTAGACATTTACAAGTTTAAAATTAAGAACTGGAAAATATTTTTCTGGTTCAAGAAAGTAAACATACCTCCATACCCCTCCTCCAGGTGACAACCATGTTAAGCCTTAACGATGGTGCCTATATTGTTACTGTGCATATGTTCTGTGCATCTCAAGATACTCGGATTTCCTGTTGGCGGTGCTCATTTTTGCAGGGTTCAAAACTATGCAAAGAAAGCAGAACTTAGCAAGTGCTCTTGGTATCCAAAAAAAATTGAGGGTAACCATGCATTTTTCAGAGATAATTAATCTTTAATTTGGCAAAGAACGCCATACATTGCTTTGTATTTTAAAGCTTTTTACAAATATTGTTGATTGCTTATCTTCAAAAAATGCGAGGCTACCCCCAATTTTCTTTTTGGATTCCAATAGTACTTGTTAAGATCTGCTTTTCCCACATATTGAGTAAACTGTGCAAAAATACCTTTGAATTAGTAGGCACTGTCCTTAAATTGCTTTTTATTTTATCCTGTGTTAATTATTAAAATATAGAACAAAAATAGTGCATGAATGAAATTGTACATGTACTTCTACAATGTATATGTTGTCGTTGACCTAAAATCCCTAATGAGGTATCCACATGTACTTGTGATTGTACAGTTTTAATTTTAGCTTAGTTTCCAGCTGTATGTTTGTGTCACACTTGTTTATTTTTATCCCCTAAAGGTGCAGTCTAAGATTGTTTGGAATGCCATTAATTCTACCATCAGAGGTTATGCGATGAGTCCAGAGGAACTGCCTTTGCTAAACATGATGTTTCATGATAAGCAAAAAACCTCATATATCCTTCAGTTTTTGTGCAGAGATTTAACATCAAAAGTTGATGTTATTGGCCCATAGTTCACATGTTCAAGCTCATGGGACCACAGATTTCTCCTTGGATGTGTTTTGAGACCAATTCAGGCTTTTACTTTACACAAGTTCCATGTTCGAGTTCTGGTGTGTGATGGAGCCTTCTCTAATTTGGCTCTGCTAAAACATCTTTGTGGCTACGACCTCTTTCACTTGGAGAAGACCCAATTTTGCTGTTTCTGCATCTTTTGTCAATCCATATGAGGATGATGACCAAATCTAGTATTTGTGGTGATTTGCCCCTCTCACCAGGCAAGTTTTGAAGTCATATGATTGTATATATTTTGTTGTAAACCCTTAGAGCCACAGTACCTATTAACATGCATAAAAATTATTCTCCTTACTATCCCCCTCAAATTTCTCATTCTGCTAACTGGAAATATTGGTTTATCATTTTCCTTTATTCCTGTGACCCTTATGTTTGATCTAGCAGTGAAACTGTTGGGTGAACTTAAATGCTGATAACTGTTAAGGTTAAAAGGGTTGAAAGTTGCTGAGTGGAATGTTTTGGGGTTACGAAATAATTCGAAGCTTAACATTTAACCCTAGCTGATTACGCAGCTGATGAAAACACTTTCTGCTACTTTGTAGCCATTGTAGACTTTCATTTGCACAGACAGTATGGAGCAATAATTACTTATGTGTCTGCAGGCCAGACCAGCAGTACTGATGTTATAACTTGGCTCTCCAAGATGGTGTTTGAATACTTTAATGATACTTTTGGGCTTGTGCACCCTTACTTTGTTACATACAATGTATGATTGTTTGTAAACACATAGTCAAAACTATGTGATTAGTAATTCCATTTCCACTCGCCCATATGATTTGAGGATAAATGGACGACTTCTTGCAAGTAAAGCAACGGGAGACTTTTTTTAAATCCTTACATTCCCTGGCCTCCACTGCCTAGTCGGTTTTACCTCAAATTACCGTCATGTTTCCATTTCTACCCGCGTGTACAATTTGAAGATAAAGTTACCACAACAACACGAGAATCAAATA
Organism: Montipora foliosa; assembly: GCF_036669935.1. NCBI lineage: Eukaryota > Metazoa > Cnidaria > Anthozoa > Scleractinia > Acroporidae > Montipora > Montipora foliosa. Next base: position 22,149,558 of record NC_090881.1, read on the forward strand.
GAAACATCCTGTATTTCCTTTTAATCCTTGC
>NC_090881.1:22154588-22157088 GCF_036669935.1 Montipora foliosa
TCATGAATGTGGTTTGGAACAGGTGTCGAAAAAGGTGTTTGGTGCGCTAGGGCAACCAGGTTTTCCATTAGGAATGTTTTAATTAGTTTTTGGTATAACTATGGTTATTTTTCTTTCACTCAGTTGTGTCTTCCTCAGACGAAGTCTTTTACCGTATTTTTAGAAGCAACTTATTTTCAGTTCACCTCTGGGCCTTTTTGTCCTGTTCTTGCGGTTCCAGATCGCATTCATGACAACAGCGGTCTCTTTTAGGTTTCCGATAAAGTGTTTTTAGTCAATATGCTAATATTCCTAAGTAATTAAAGATAACACCTGTGTTGCAGTAATTGTCCTGTTCTGCCTGGAACACGTGTTCCAGATAAATTTATGGAAAAGGCGGCGCTTACGCTCGTCCTTTCTTTCTTTTGTCTATTGTTTGACTCTGTTATGTAATAATCGTAAATCACCATTTTCTCCGTAAATTTGCTGTTTAACTTAATTCTAGATATTGTAACTAGTTTCTTGTAATTTTTGTAACTTGTCGTATTCCGTTCGTGCTAGTCTGGTGTTGACAAACTTGTAAGGTCTCGTCGAGACAAACTCCTTTCTTTGTTGTGGAAAAAGTATGTTAATGTGCTGACGCGCAGGCGTAGTGCGTCTTTCGCGCGTCATTTTGACGTGTGATTGGCACTTGATTGTTCAGTCGAATCAGCAACAAAAAGAGCTGTATTTCTAACAAATTAGAGAGTTTTAGCTAGGACTAGTCGAAGAACGACCCGAGAAGACCAATAAAGCTAAGAGACAATCAGAGTGTTGAGGAGTCTTTACTTCCCCCGAAAGATTTTCCTTCAGCAATATACAGCCACCCTTCTTCGCTCACAGTTAACCCGAGGGCCGGTAGGCGAGAAGGAAGTTGTCCCTCGGGATGGTGGGATCTTGGTCAGCAATGAAAAATTCTTGAGCTAATGACAAAAAATCTCTGGGGTTCAAATGAAGATTCTCTGAAAATTAAATTATTTGAATTTGAACAAATTCTCCCAAGTCTGTTATGTTACTTTTGCTACTTTCTGTTGTTTGGGTAAAGTTTTAACGATAGTTAAGAATTAATTTTACATTCGTAGGCCCGGCTGCGTACTGGCTCAGTTGTTCTTTCCATCAAAAAGTTTATTTCAACCGTTCCAGTTTCATAAAACGTTACAGTTCAACTTTGATCATACGCAATGATAATAAATGTCATTTGTCGAGTTTTGAGCCTGATATCAATGTGTCCCCGGCCATTTTGAATAACAACCACTATAATAATACTTTACTCGGATCTCCTCTTCATAACTTTAGCCCCTAAGGACAGACCTGAACGCGAGACATCTTTTAACGACAAGGAGCAGTTAGTGCGTCCAAGAAAAAAAGTCTGATCAGGCCAATAAAAGCAACAAAGGTAAGCCAATTAAAGAACCTTCGCCTGTTGGATTTTTGCGTTCTCACTATCTGCTCCTGGAACTGGCCTTCCTTTCCTCCCCACCTTTCCCCTCTTTATGATAAGTCGCTGAGCTAATTTTTTTAAATTTCCATACATTTGTCTTTAAACTTTTTTCCCGCGAACCGCGCCTAGATGTTTGTCTACCCAGCCAAATTTACAGACGAATGTGTGGAAAATTCACAAAAATAACTGAGCGTCTTCTAGCCAGGCTACATCCTTCAAACTTGGTGAATACAATCTACCTAGTATTTTAACGTTGCGATTCAGAAATGGTGGAAATTTCAATTTTGGAAGAAGGCACTTGCTATCGGATTCCCATACAAACACTGTAATTTCTGACCGCTTTGTCTGCCCATTAAGATGGCGTCGAAAACCGTGACAAGGCCTATTTTTCGGTTGATCTAGTTTCGAACGCTTCTCGCGAAATTTGGTAAAAAAAACAGAATAAAGAGCATTACAGCGCGAAAACAAGCACGGCCATCTTTTTATCGCTTTTTTTAAATGTCCTGTGTATGAATATCAATTGTGCCAAAATTGAAAAAAATCTGGATAGTGCGTCATTTTCATGGGAATTACCTTAATAACAATTGATAGATTATAGATCTTGATAGACATTCAGGTAAGATATATATTTTTTGATTTTTTTGTTTTTTGTTTTTGCATTTTAGGCGGCTTTACGAAATAGGAAAGACGGGTATTTTGTAAATTTATTTCATTTTTTCAATATTTATACAGGTGGGTATTTGGACGAATTTTTAATTTTTAATACGAAGAGCAATACGCAAGCCTGTGTCAGCCTAACCTGCGATCAGGCCCATTTTTAGCTTCGCCCATATGTTCTCTTATGTCGTCGCTCGCTAAAATTGGGCCTGACCAAAAGTCTCTCAAGAATTCCGGACGGTCGGCCAAATTTTGGCCGACCAAACTCGTGATCTGATTGGCTGTTGAAATGCCGGAAGTGAAAATGCCATCGTGATTGCGCGGAGCTCTCGCGAACTCCTCGAGACTAATCCGCCATAAGTGTACGAAAAAATTTGCTCCTTT
>NC_090881.1:22162088-22179588 GCF_036669935.1 Montipora foliosa
ACCCAGAGAAAACCTCTCAGTGCAGAGTAAGAGAACCAACAAACTCAACCCACATATGACACCGAGTCTGGGAATCGAACCCGGGCCACATTGGTGAGAGGTGAGTGCTCTCACCACTGCGCCATCCCTGCACCCCTTGGACGAGTTCATGCAAGTAATTATCTCTTCTATCTCTGCTGTGGAAGCAGGGAATAGCATAAAACTGTTTGCCTGCGAAGGACCAAGAAAGTATAGGGGATCAATATCAACTTGCAGAATTTCTTGTGCTAATTTACTGCCAATTTGAGAAAAATGATTATTAAAAGCTGAGGCAATAGCCTTAGAATCAGTGATAACATTATTACCAACAACAATTGTAGTGGGGAAGTTGAATCCATTTGGTTTGAGGGTAATTAACTGTTTAATGCCTGCCCAGGTTTTTTAAAATATTTTTACTATTAGCAATGAAGTAATTATGGTAGTAAGTCTTTTTGCTGACTTTGAGCAGTTGGGTAATCTTGTTCCGATAAAACGTATATTTAGTTAAGAAATATATATTCCTAGTTTCTAGGAAACGTTTATAAAACTTTTCCTTCAGCTTAATAGATGTTTGGATGCCAGGTGTCACCCAGGGCTTAGATAATGACTTAATTTCTTTCCGAGTAAGTTTACGAAGAGGAGCATGCTTGTTAATCAGATATGAAATATAGAGATAGAAATTCTGAAAAACAGTGTTAATATCAAGCACACCAGATTCACTAGTTAGTACCTCTTCCCAGTTCACATTGCTAAAAACTTAAAGTTTTTTGGAGGATTAGATAACTTTGTAATAATCAGAAAATTAGGCAAGTGATCTGTTATCCCACAGACAATATTACCACTAATAGCATAGTGCTCCAGTGCATTAAAGAAGATATTATCATTTAAGGTTGCAGAATGGTAAGTTATTCTAGTAGGTTTCAAAATCTTTTGTCTCAGAATGAAAATCGTAGTTTAAAAGATTGACATTGAAATCTCCCATCAGAAGACAAAATTTACATTCTTTATTTACTTTCTCAGTCGCCTTATACAAAAAGTCAGCAGCTTTGGTAATATTTTGATTAGGATGCCTATATATTAATCCACAGACAATATTATGCTGGTGTGGGACCTCAATTTCGATCCAAATGGACTCAACTTCCGGATTAGAAGTGTAAAAGTTATCACGTTTAGTGTATGAAAGATTATCTTTAATGTAGAAACCAACGCCACCAGCATTAGACATAGATGGTTGAGACAGGAAATGATAACCAGGAAAATTAGTGTTTAAAAAAGGATCAATTCCAATGTCACATAACATTTGAAAGAAATCATCAAAGTTTGCTGAAAGACTTCTTATATTAAAGTGCAGGGCAGAAAAAAGTCCTATCAGAGATAGTTGATCGAATATCTTCATTAGAATGGAACTCATGAGTTGAGTAATAACCAAAGTCAATTCAATATCAGGTCAAATAAGTCAAGTCAATATCAATGCTGGATAAATTTGGGTTATTATTAATAAATGTAGATAAATCAAAACATGGTAAAGACTCTAAATTCAATCTAGAGATTTTATCAAAGCAGAGACAGTCTGTGTTGGAATTATAGACCAATAGCTCTACTAGCTCATGGCCTTCTACAGAGTTAAAAGGAAAAATTTCATTACGACAATGTAGCGAAATAATTGTACTCCTTAACAGATAAGGCAGAACATTTAAGATGGAACCACCAGAGGCAAGAATCACACTGGATGCCTCTACAGTTCTCTCTCGCAGACCTCTTACAGTTCCTACACTTAGACATTATCGTTTAAAGTAGTAAGAATTAACGGATAATTAGTAACAGTGTAGGAAAGTACTTAAAGTACTTAGCTGAATCCATATGATTAACCTTGGTCATCTTGCCATGCAGGACGATATGAAGGAGATGCTTGCACTCGGCCACCAGTTTGAACTTGGCCCTGACCTCTGAATGATGCTTTTAACTTTGCTAGATCAGATTCACTAGTAATTAAATGGGAGCGACTGTCATTGTTCTGCCTGTGGAAAATTCTACCATTTGTGGTAGATATAAAGTTGAAGTTCAATTCTTTCTTAACTTTTAGGGCTGCTTTAAATAATTTCTCCCTAGTCTGAGTAAGACTTTCGGAGAGGAATGTTTTATTTTCCTCCGATGATGAAAGACCAGCAAGATCCCTGGATGATATGTTTTTAAGTTTGTATCTTGCTATGTAGAAATTCTCCTTAACGTATCTCTTAACAAACTTTGCTATAATACTCGGAGGTGGGGAATGCACAGTATCATTATCATCAATCCAAGGACGAATAGGAGGAAGCCTATGGCTGATCGAGATGTCATCTTCGCATACCTCAACATCAAGAAGGCTGGCCACTTGTTTCACGACCTCATTTGTATTTTCGTCACGGCTGATCGGAATTCTTTTGATTTCAACACAATCTCAACGTATATATTGCTCTTGTTCATCCTGGAGAACTTGATTCGTCTTAACTTTACTGATAGTAGTATTAAGTTGAGCCTTAAGGGTGGTGGCTCTTAACTACCAATCCGTTGCCATAGTCCCCTTCAAATAGTCATTTCTCAAATTCCTAATTAACTCTTCAGTTATCCTTTTTTGCCAAATGTGTTCTATCTAACATACCTTTGTATGATTCGACTCACAACCATATTTGGTCAATCACGTGACCAAAACAGAAAATGCCTAATGCGAGTTTAACTGTGTTGTTCTCATTTTTTTAACGCAACAGTATGAGAACATTCTAACACAAAATCTGTAGCATGGATTTTAAAAGAAATTTTTTCATAAAACATTTTGACGTCATAAGGTCCTTCTTTGACACACTTTCCAAAATATCAGTTCCGTTTTCTGTCCAAGTAGAAATTCCATGCTACAGTTTATGAAAAGAGATGGGAAGGTTCCCATTTGTTTAAATAACCGCCTCTTCCTTTCGTTTCCTGGGGGCTTTTACCTGTTTTTCATTGAAACGCACGGCAGAGGACTGGGACTAGTTGTGCATGCGCCTTCTGATTGAAGTGTTGACAGATTTCCATTGAAAAAGTTCCTTCATAGAACCACCCATATGCATGCTACCTTTTTGTAAGGGTCTTTTACTAAAAGCTTCCTTAGCAACCATTGTCTTTCTGTAGTTAAGTGCCATCCCCTTAAGAGCATTATTCTCCAGCTCTAGAGCTTTCACAGTCCTCTCAAGTTTAACCACTCTCTCCAACAACTTGCGATGCTCGTCGTCTCTCAATTGGCTCCAGTTTTAGTCTTAAAATTTCCTCCAGCACTTTGCGAGTAGCATGCACACCCATAGTGAGACAAGAACAATAACAAAACGTTAAGACACTATACAAAAATCCAAAAAACTCAAGAACTTTGATGGCCGTCAAAAAAACATGTCCATCTTGTTCACTGAACAACCAAAATAATGTATACGGTAAGTTGGTGTAACGTGTGAACGGTGATGTTCGAAAACTATGCTCTACATTAGTATACGATATTCTTTTTTGTATTTGTTCCATCTGCGGTCCGCAATTGATCATCTGTAATTGGTATATTTCGATCCTCATTGAGAAGTTGTTAGTCTCAATGATTGTCCTAAGAATTATTTTGTTCCCTCTAAGGTCCTCCTTTGTTCCAAGAATTGTTTCCTCTGCGGTTCGATGTCTTAGGGCTTGACTTGTTGCAAGAAATTGAACTTGAATTGAAATTAAATGTTTGTTACTTAAACCTTTTATGAGTAGCAAGGTCATCACTACATTCTGGGGGTACTTTCTTGTTAATTGCAATATCTTGGCTTCTTTTTTTTTTTTTTTTTTTTTTTATATCTTGGCTTCTAATGGCTATTTCACCCTGAAAATTTAACCCATATCGTACAAATAAGTCTTTTTGATGAACAAATAATTTAAGTTGTATCCTTTTCAAATTAAACCTGAAAAAATATTTCTGTTCCTGAAAAAAATGACTGAATGTTCATGTAATGCGTAACACAAACAATGGCTGTCCAAGCGTATTTTGAAAAATTACTCTGCTTATAACGCACAAAGTCTTATGAAATTCCGGTTACATATCAGAATAACAAAGGAAAATGCACACAACAACTTTCAGATACTTTTCTGTATTAAAAGTTCTTGAAAAACATGTTTGTACCAACCCTTCATTGTAACGCTTCACATTGTTTTGAAAGTCAGTTTCTAAAATAGGTCGATACGGCTCGTCACATGTCTCAAAATACAAACATAAACTGTCAGATGAATGGGCTTTATGTGACAGACTTTGTGTCAAAGTTTAAAGTCAAAATGCAAAGCGAGGACGTAACTACAACAAACTTAAAACTAGATGCTCCATGAGCGTACACTGGGTTGCCTGAGTTACTTGTTACTCAAAAACAGAAGGAACTGAGTTGGGTGGTATTGAACTGCGGCGTTCCAGGCAATTTTTTCAAGTCAGGGGTCAATAATTAACCCAATGACTCCTAAACCGGCCGTAATCGGCCGCTTGCGATGGCCCCTGAATTACCTAAACCGGCTGTAACCGGCCGTAAAAATGGCGTCTTGATCTTAGGCCTCTACCCAGTCCCCCTTAGTAAATCTGTATTTTTTGTTGTTGTGGAGATTTAGTAGGATAATTGACCAATCATTTGTCCTCTTGTGAGCATATTTTGACAGCTGATAAGAGACCCCACGAGGGCTGGCTTTTTGCCCTTTCGATCGCACGATCAAATCACGTGAAGATAACGGCCGATGCGTCCCATGGGGATATCCCTGCTTTTTTTTTGGGATTCGGAGGATCTAGGGATCTAAGGGATCTTTTATGGTTTTCCTGTAAGAAGAGGGGATACTAGGGACAACAATTTTGATTTAGATGTCTTTTAAAGTGACGATGAAGACGGTGACAACCAAGTGAAAGATGACACCAATGATAAAACAAGAAGCTCGCTGGAATGACCAGCTCTATAATATTCAAGTGCCAGATTTCGGGGCAGCCACTGATGTATTATATATTTATAATATATATTATATGGGAATTAATGGTAAATGAAACGAGTAGGTATGCCTGTCAAAAACTCTTGAAAAACCCCCAAGCATATTGCCTGTTTTCATGGAGTTCGCCGTGCAGAATTAAAGGCCTTCGTAGCAATTAATGTAATAATGGGCATTGATTAGCTCCCAAATTTAGCTTTTATTGATCACCTGATGAATTTTTTGCAAATAACAAGTTTTTTTGTCCTAAAGTAAATTGGGAATTGAAGGAATTTTCGCCTTCGGCATACCTCAGAAGATCATTCTGATACCAAAGCGAGGCTCTAAATTGACGGTTTTGCTAGTAAAATAAATTTAAAGGCAAAAGGAGAGAATCAAAACTAACAACACAAATTGTGAGCGGATTCTATAAGTTGAAAAAAAAAAGAGGAAACCAACACGGATTAGTTTCCCCGTGCCATGTTACATGTGAAATCTGTTGGAACGTCTTGGCTGCTGTGTCATATGCGCGTAACTCTGCGCAAACAATTGCAAGCACCTAACCAGAGCTTGATCACAAACAGTTTGTGTTACGTTAATCCCCGACCAATCGCCAGTAATTGCGGATGATTGCAAATAAGACGCAAGATATATTTTTTCCATCATTACATCTTGTTGGGAACAAGTAGCAATGCAAAAGTGAGGAAACAACGATATGAAAACACAATCATAAACTGTTTCTGATTGTTTGCGATCAATCGACGATATTTTTGTGCTCGACTGTATATGTTTTGACGAATTAGAGGCAAGTAAAGTAATGAAAATGGCGTCCGAGCACGATTGTGGCAATGAGTATACTCCTCAAAACAGTGTGAATTTAATGAATCAGGGAAAACCCTGCGAAATATACTTGTAGTAAAGTTCTTGATCACAAAGAGCCAGTTCCTACAGTATAATTTGATACTGGCTATGCTGCAGCAGTTGCTGCTCCTCGAAAATGTATCGGACCGAGAATCAGCGATGTTTCTTGACACTTCCTTTCTGCCTTCTTCTTTGAAACAACTCCAACACAAGAAGTTAAGCACGATGCAAAAACTAATTCTGCTTTTAGTTTTGCGCCCTTTTCTTACAATGTCATGAGATCAAGTTGCATAAAGCAATGCTTGGGTCTGAAGGTGAATGTAGAAAAAACTAAAGCTGTATGGCTGGGTAGTAAGAGATTCTCAAAGGACATACTACTTCTGGAGAAAAATTTAGCATGGGTATTTAATGAACCTTTTGACATCGTAGGGATAACCTTTTTTTGTTGAAACCCTGCAAATAGTAGAGTACAATTATAGAATAGAGCTGGATGAGGTTAGAAAGCTTTTAGACTCATGGTCCTGGAGACTTTTGAGTATCATGAGCAAAATACAGGTAATTAAGTCACTCACAGTATCTAAAACCGTACATCTCTCAACAACTCTTCCTACGTATACTCCAAATGACTCTTCTTAAAGAATTAGAAACAGTCTTCTTCTCCTTTATTTGGGGTGGAAAGGGGGATAAAGTAGCAAGGAAAACAATCATTAATGATATAGAAGATGGGGGATTGAAGATGACCGATATTCGATCATTCGCCAAGGCTCTAAAGATCTCCTGGATTAAAAAAGTATGGGACATAAATTATCAGGCAGACTGGAAAAGGTTCTTGTTTTCTGATCGCCTCTACTGGAATTATGTTTGGTTACTAAATAAAAGATCATTATCACTCCTGGCTTGTTCTTTTGTGGAAAATACTTTCTATAACAAGAAGTACTTTTAGTCACTCCGCGTTTACTGACCATTAATGCTGCTTTTGTGCATAAAATTTTCTTAACCAATCGTTAATTGCAATCTTTACTGAGCACTGATTAAGAGTGCCAAGTGCGAGGCACTAGCAAATAAGGTGAGACTGGGCTTGTGTAAAGGTGTATATGTACGTGCTAAATTGTCATCAATGGTTATTCTTGAGTATTCCTTTGTAAAATTTTTATTAATGAGTACTCCAAGGGACTTAGTAATTGATACTTTACTATTCACTTCTACTTTACTTTTCAATATTATCAATGGAGAGTTCACTGATTGAGATAGTGTGCTTAGCTTTTGTCTTGAACCAATCAACATAAACTTAGTTTTAGTCTCATTCAGAGTGAGTTATTACAAATTAGCCATTTACTGCATGGATGTTATCTATCTAAATCGTTAATTTACCATATACATTATTTTGGTGGACTCTTACAGCTCGAAATAAGGCTACCCTCCTATCGGTTGATATGTATCAAAACATTTTTACGTTCCCCTGGTATGTAAGTGAATCGACTTTACATGTGTAGGCAAATATTTCGACTTCACATGTGCAGGCGGATGGACTTGCAGGCGAAACGACCGAAATCCAAGCTAAATAAACGAGAAGAGAAATAGTCACAACCATATTGAGATTGTTGATTGTTGATTTTTTGTGCCTCAAAATTTATTTGAAAGAGCTGTTTTGTTTTTTTTTTCATTAGAAATGTTAGTTTTCTGTTTGTCTTAAACTGTGGTTAAAATATATGCCTATATATGCTATACAAGTTTACATGTTTGTCAGTGGGAAACCTTTCAATTGTAAAAGGAATCAGGAATTATTTAAAACAATCCTAATTGAAATGTAAAGGTTAAAATATGATTATTGTCTTTTTGAAGTTTTAAAAATACCCGCCAGTTAATTGTCCATTGCATAAGAAAAAAATTGTTACAAACTGTGTACTCTCGTGCAAGCTGCCAGGATTATGCCCTGTTACAGTGTATTGAGATTTATATAGCAAGACAGTGTCTCAAAGTTCGACCAATAGGTACAGCTGTACTACGAGCTAAAGAGACGCCACGTGGCGGGCTTGTCAGCCATGAATGGGGCTAACAAATATAAGGACCAATCTAGGAAAAGCTAAGATATATCACTAGATTACTCAGCAAGATAGAAGCTAAAATACAGACATGAATAGCGTTTGTACTAACTGCTAGAATAAGGGAACATTCATTTATGAATTCAGCATTCAATATTGTTCTATTATTTATCTTACTGGATTGCGTGACGAACGAAAGCAGTCTTGCCCTCTAGGGGTGTCATGTTCCATTAACTGCGTTTTACCAGCCGGTAAAAGTGTTATATATGCTATACAAGTTTACATGTTTGTCAGTGGGAAACCTTTCAATTGTAAAAGGAATCAGGAATTATTTAAAACAATCCTAATTGAAATGTAAAGGTTAAAATATGATTATTGTCTTTTTGAAGTTTTAAAAATACCCGCCAGTTAATTGTCCATTGCATAAGAAAATTCAAAATGTTAATTACTGTTTACTCTCTTAATTGTTAGAGATCATGTGAAGTTCACGAAGAAGATCGTGCAATAATTGAAGATGACAATAGAAATCATGGAAAAGCAAGCAAGCAGGCAGGCAATTACGCAAGCAAACAAACAAACAAACAATGATGGATTGTTCACACAAAAGGGAAAAAGAGATAAGGTTATTTATGTTTAGGGAAAAAATATCTTTGATGGGTGATGGTTGCCTTTCACATATCCAAGTCTTGATTTGTAAAATAGAGGCAAGAAATTATTATAAATTTTCCAAGCGACTTTTTGAGCCAAAAGCCGATTTAGTTTTTCCTGCAAATTTGTGCGATTTTATTTAGCTGGTTAGGCGCCTGCATTCTTTGATATACGCTGTGCAGCCATCATCATTTTGAAGGTATTTTTATTGTAATCTTAACTTCGAATGATCTGCTTAATTCTATTTTTATCATTTAATATTGGGGGTCAGTTGTTTTCTAAAATTTCCGGGGTTTTGATACAAAATTTTAACAAACTTTCAGATGTTTTTGCTTTCTGATTGAAAGCGATCGTTCATTATGTTGTGTAGTTAGAAGGTGAAACTGTCTGTGATTGGTAACAAAACAAAAATACGGGATTTGATCAGCTTATCTGAAGGGATGCGAGAGAAAGAATCATTTACCCCCAGGGGTTTTTCCTCTTAAGTTTTTTAAATGACGTGGGACAAAATTATAGCAAAGTGCACTTAAGGAGGCTCAAACTATTACCCTTTTAAGAAACTAGTATTTAGGAGGGTTCATTCTACACAGCTGTTTCATGTAATGGTGTTGTTATGGTAACCATATGAAATGAGAATGTTTGCTCAACAAATGCACTCATTAATGTGATGTAATAGGGTACCATGGTAACAAAACAGGCATCTTAAAATAAACTGCATGTACCGGTAGTCAATTAAACGCTGATATATCAAAAACAAATTCAGTGAGCCCGATTTTTTAATTGCTGGCAAGTTATTAGCAGGCTAAGATAAAACTTTCCTCAAAGTAAAGAAGATATCTCTGGAGTGGATTCATTGCTACCTTCAGAACTGAAAAAAATTAAGGTGGCTCTGAATTCACTCCAGGGATTTCTTATTAACTTAGCAGCCAATTTTATCGCAGCCAGCTAATCACTTTTCAGTAATAAAAAAATTGGGCAGGCTCACCGAGTTCGTTTTTGAGATATCAACGTTCGAAGACAAAATTTCTGCTGTTTTTAGATAACTTCCTTGTTGCTGTGGTTACTAATTGTGTCATAATAATTAGTGCATCTTGTTAAGCCATGAATTGTGTTTTTTATGATACCATAACAGTTTCTGTTATATGTAACAATGTTGTAGAGTCAATCCTTTATCCGTAAAGTTGCCCATTCTTTTTCATTCACTACTAAGCCCCATTCCAGTCGCCTCGGAGGGGGGATTATGCAGTTTCACCTTCGTAGATTGTGTCAAGAGAACATAAGTTTCCAAACAGCAATTGTTAAAAAACGTAACGCAAGCACTGCGAGTTAAAAACGCTGCCACATGCATGCACAGAGCACAAGACAGTAAGCAAACAATAAATCCAGTCGATCCTTTGAATGTTTCCTATAGATTTTGAATTTTCAATAGCGATGTTTATTTTCAAGTCATCAATGGTCATTTATGTGCCAGCTAACTAGAGATTGGTTAGTTGGATGTGCACACTAAAAGTTCTTTTGTTCGAGTAACTGGTGTACAAGAAGGGTTAATATGAATATGCAAACACACAAAACCTAATTGCCCTACATTGAGCAATTCATGGAGGTTATTGGTCCATTCGTTTTCATTATATTCGTCCAACGATTTCTTTACCAAAATGTAAACCTGTGAATCGGTATTAAATTTGTGATCCATTCGAGCAAAACTTTGTTCCAATCACGAAATGGAGGCACTTGTACATGTACCATAGCATTGGTTTTAAGATCTCGACATATGTTTGAGTTGTCAGTTTTTAAGAAATGTTCTTATTTCGTCAATATTTATGCCATGAAAATCACACTTGTATCATTTTTTGTCTCCTTGAATGTAGTTTTGAACTCAAAAAAGTATTATTTGGTTTGAACGTTATTCTTTTCTTGGTTAGGATCTCAAACCCAAAGCAGGTAATCCTATTCTAGAGGTTCAAGATATTTTATATTCTTCTGAATTTTTTTAAATCAATCGATTTTGAGATTAGTTTTCAGCTTAACTTTCGGCAATTTTTGATATATTGTTTTTTATTTGTTATCTTCAGTCAAAGTTGAAAATAAGTTGGAAAATGCCAACACTGTTTAGCTGAAAATTTAGCTCAAATCAATTGCTTAAGGAAATTCTGAAAACTTGAACTCTAGAATAGGACTACCTGTTTTTGCTTTGAGAACCTGACACATAAAAAATAAGGTTCATACAAAAGTCTACTTTTTTGGATACAAAGTTACATGCAAGGAGCATTAAAATGATGTCAATTTTATTCTCATGGTCAATTTTATTCTCATTCACACTAATGAAATAGGAACGTTTTAAAAAACTGACTCCTTGAACCTATGGTGAGACCTTAAATAATTTTGATCAAGACGTGCACAAGTTCAAATCAATTTTGAACATATGAAAACAACTAATTGTTGGTTTTTTAAACATTCTTTTGGTTTTAAGAGGAAACAAACTTCATAATTTTGCATATTTTCTCTAACGGGACAGGTTTGAAATGTTAAACTTCGCCAAGCCAATTTTGAAAATTTGTTTAATTCGTTGTTGGCAGGAACAGGGGCAGGAATCTTTTAACAACAACCACAATATTTTATTTATATTCAAGTGAAATAACTTCATATATCATACATCAGTACATCATACATACATCAGTACAATAGACCCTTCTCGAAAACGGCAGCAACGGATTTAAATGAGTTAAATTGAACTGAGTGATACCTGAAAGAGCACCTTTACTTTAGTAACCCTGCAAAGTTTCAACTTATTAGGCGTTATATCAGCTGAGAAAATGTGAGTTGAAATTTGACAAATATATAGATGTTTGATGACTGGGAGGGTATTTGCTATACCGGTACCCCTAATCATACAAATGTCTGTAAATTTTCCATTTTTCAACTTACATTTTCTCAGCTGATATTATACCTGATATGTCGGAACTTTGCAGGGTTACTAAAGTTAAGGTGCTCTTTCTATCTCTGGTATTTGTTTTTAATTTTAACTTATTTGAATTTTTGGCTGCCATTTTGGAGTAGGGTCTATCTGCTATACACTATACACAGTTACACAAACTGTTTTACAAAATATAATTATAGCCAGGGACAATTCATTAGTGGTACATGTAGCCATTTCAGTACTCAGTGCCTGATTCGGTATTCTCTCAACCATACGATCACAAGTTCCTTCAATTATCCAACACCAGTAGCAGCAAGCTTCAAATTAGTCAAATGCCATTTGGACAATATTGTCACTCAAAAAGAAACCCCCTCTGAGTCTCCTAAAAAAGTAGTGTAGTAAAGGGTCCTACAGTGGGATTTACGTTTTTCACATCCATCAAATTAGTTTCGCCCTTTTTAACACAAGATTCTTTAAATTAGCAATTACTCAGGCTGTTACAAATTTTCACTAATTCTTAAACCTTTTTAGAAAAAGGGTCATTTTTTTCGCTAACACACAGCAATGGTTTTCCTATGGTATTCAATAGATAAAGCTTTACATGCAAACTTAAGCGGCGCTTAGGTGGCCTAGTTACTCCGAAGCTTCTTTAGCTTGGCGCAAAACCAATTTTTCCTACATGTTGTTTCAATACTTTGTTCTCTTGCCACGGGTACATCATGCAGTTACAATTAAATTTCTGGTTGAAGCTAAGACGACCAAATATATTATAAATTACAACACCATATAGTCTTGAAAAAGTTCGCAAAACTAAGTATGCAGCAAATATGGCAGCGAGGTTTTTGTTAGGTGCACAGCTTACGTACATAGACTTAACTGGCCATTCCACATAGGGGCTTTTCAGGGACAGTGAAATAAAATCAACAACAACAGAACATAACAACATTCAGTTGCTAAGCATCCCAACTGGCTGGAGGCAAACCAGTTGGCTATTTACAAGTGCACCCGAGAAGTTGAATTCACATCAAGTTAGGTGCAAAGCTTACATACACACATACTTAATCGACTACTTTGACGATGCGGCTGCCACTTTGGATTCTATTGTTTCAATAGCTATTATGGGATGCCCAGGGGGCAAATACTCGTATTCAATTTGCCCCCTGAGCATGCAATAATATCTTTTTAACCCTTTGACGTCCAAACCAGTCTAAACTGGCCAGACTTAGTATTTTACTGTCTAATGCCAGACGATTTTACTCGTCAATGGGGAACCCCCAGGAGTCAATGGGTTAATCACGCACTGAAAAACTATGTCCCCATGAAAATGGCCACTGTATCGTCAAAGTCGTCTATTGACCATTCCCCATAGGCACTTTCCAGGGCCAAGGAAAAAAGTCAACAAGAACAGCAAAAACAAAAACAGTTACATGTAAGACTCCCAACTGGCCGGTAGCAAACAAGTTGAACCAGGGACTACCAGGACCAAATTCAAGGATTGGTCAGAACAGGTCTTGAACCCAGAATTTCCCCATCTCAAGCTATGCAAGCACTCATTTCTCTGGGCTCCACTGCCTCCTTAACTCCACTAAACTTCATACTGATTTTGACTTTACCCTGGAACACTTATAAGTGCACCTAACATTAACGGTTTTCCTTGTCAAGATAATCTCTCCACCTTAAGCAATACAATTTTGGGGTTATCTCCTCGAGATTTCACTTTCAGTGTGCCGCTCATGTTGCATAAGGTTAACAAAACTGGCAGTCGTTTGTCCCTCCACCGACCTGGTGTGGAGCAGGGGTCTCTGCTCGTTGCTACATCAAAAACTGCTTTGCTTTGCTTTGCTTTGCTGTTCTGTTCTGTTCTAGCCCAGGTTGCTCGAAGCATGGATAGTGCCAACCAGCGTTAAATACCGTGGAAACTTATCGGTTTTCATACCTCTTAACCAATGGGTAGCGCTAACCAGGCTTCGAGCAACCGGCCCCTATTGTTTTAAAAACATTCGCCCTTGTCACACGGTGGCCATATTGTCCCGGGAGACCAAAAAAGCTTTGTTTTACTACGCCAAGCCTCACCCCGGTAAAACAAAGCTTTTTTGGTCTCCCGGGACAATATGGCCGCCGTGTGACAAGGGCGAATTCTGCATCCGTGCCCACACTGGCTCATGGGAAAAATGACTGCCTCTTTGGTTTTCTCTTCGGCGCATTAAAAGCGAAATTTCAAGAAATAAATGCCAAATTTGTTTGTTTGTTTTAAGTGAAGAGTTTTAGCTTCGTAACACAAAAAGCGTCTGTGCCATACTGCGCCGATTTATGCAACAGGGACGGAAAAACGCGTTTTTTCTCCGAGCATTCTTTAATTTCTTTTTTGTATTTGGTCGCCTTATATCAACCAGACATTAGTTTAGTTAAGTAGTTACAAGGTTTTGTCAAGCAACATAGCAGGGTGAAAATGTTTGCTGTAGTTAAACAATTTGAAAGTTTTAATTTTTTTTTTCTTTCAAACTTTTCTTGAGACAATGAAATATTTCCCTAGGTTCCAAGCAATACTTTTTCTTTGGTTTTCAAAGAAGTTTCGCCGAAGACTCTTTTGCCGAAACTTTGAGCTTTAATTTCGAGTAGACGATTGTTTATTTCGACTAAGATTTTTGTGTTTTATGGTACACTGTTACCGACCTAAAAGTCAAGAGAAAGCTGAATCGGGGAGAAAATTATGTTAAAGATTACCAGATAAAGGTTGCAGTTCGTGTATTCAAGACTAACTTTGTATGCAATATACGAGTTTTATCCTCTCAAACTGTGAAACGCGTGCTTTGCACACTTAATTAGACGGATCACAACTGCAATTTTAAACGAGTGACGTCGTTTTCTCCTCGATCTGGCCCAAGGCCTCATCAGAGAGTCATGAACATAAGTAACGGTTGACCATTAAATCCAAAAATTTCAGTCGAAGTTAACAGTCCTCTGCTCTTAATAAATGCTTAAACTTTCTTCAATCGAGTGTTTGGCAAACTTCGAAAGGCTGTATGCATAAAAACAAGTTTTTTTTCAGTATTTAGTTATTTCGCCAAGTTTGAAAAAAGAATAGCGGGACTTTACTTCTGCAAAGAACTGTCGAAGGTCGTTGCTGAAAAAGTAAGGGCACTTGCGGAGAGACTAAAAGTACTCTTTCATCCCATTGCCTTGATTCTTTGAGTATTACTTGCGGTGGTTTTTAGCAGAAGATAAGCTCTGTTTACTTTACGAAATAAGGGAAATACAAAAATATTTCAGGCGTTTATGCATTTAAAATTCAAATACTTCGAAACCTTTTCACCTACGCTATGTTGCTTGGAGTAGCTTTTGCAAAGCAAATTGAACTTTGTAAGCTTGCGTTGTTTAATACAATTTGGTGTGGTGTAAACGTCTTTTGAATTAAATTTGAAATCCACTCACGCCATGTTGTATTTTTCAACAAGTTTCAAAGCTGATTTAACTTTGTGAAAGCGGGTACTATAAGGTATTTAAAGGCCCAGTAATACGGGCAACATTTTTCATGCAACAATATTGCGTTGCAAGTTCAGATGGTTTGTTGCGCGTTCTACCACCTTCTTGCGCAACAAATTTTTGTGTTGCAAAAAGTAGACGTCGCCTTTACTTTTTGCAATGTGAAAATTTGTTGCACAAGAAGGTAGTAATACGCGCAACAAACCATCTCAACGCGACAAGTTGCATGAAAAATGTTGCCCGTATTACTGGGCCTTTATTGGTATTACAAAAATAACTTTAAACCGGGGGAAATACTGATAGCGGGCAAATTGTAAGTATCAGAAAAAAATGAATTTTTGAATCGCTTGTTTTTCTTTTAATTTTCCCTTGTGCCGCCATGTTGAATATTGTGACATGCAGGTTGCCCCAGGCATGCCCAACGTCACAGTTATTCAACATGGCGGCACAAGGGAAAATTAAAAGAAAAACAAGCTATTCAAATATTCATTTTTTTTCTGAAAAATTGGTCCGTAACCATTAATTCCCCTGGTGGAAAGTTATTTGTACCCCAGAATTTAAAGGGGGTACTCTACAAAATTTTTGTGAGAACAAAACGTTCAGGGGAAGGGCTGTGCAAATTTGTAAAATTTTCCCGCCAAAAGACTTAGTTTCCACAAAGTAGATAATAAATTTATTAAAACAACTCTTCGTGTACAAAATGCTTTATTCAAAGTAAAAAGTTATTCTTACACGTGTGTAACTCTCTGTCTACCTTTATTTACCACACAAACATTTTCATGTGCAAATGAGCGAAAACAATAGATTTTCCTCATTAGCACTACATTTAAAATGGGCCTACAACTTATCCTTTGTTTGAAAAAAACTGAATCACTTATAAACGTTGCATTTTAAATGTACCGAATCTAATTGCAAAAGAGAACAATTTATTGTTTTGGTTCATTTGCGTCTTCGGCAAATGTAAAATACGACGTTTAAAACGGGCCTAAGCGTAACAACCAGGGAATAGCTACTTTCGAATATGAAAGAAAAACCTTAGAATTCCGCAATCGACTTAAAGTGCTACTGCAATGAAAGAAATAATCACTTATCTAATTTTTTCAGTAATTTCAAGAAAGACTTTGTTAACTCCACGATTTTCATTTAACGGTCCGTCATCTGTATGAATATAAAGTGACGTTATTTACTAACTTAAAAATGCAGCACGAGCATTTTAAAGCTATTGTAGACAGTAAATAACGTCACTTTAAGTTCATACAGATGACGGACCGTTAAATGAAAATCGTGGAGTTAACAAAGTCTTTCTTGAAATTACTGAAAAAATTTAACGCTAGGACGTTCGAAATGTGAAGAAAAACTAGATAAGTGATTTTTGATCGTAGTAGCACTTTAATAGACATAGCTGCCACAAGAGGACTTAAGTCTAATGCAAACCTCGTCATGGTTGTTTCGTCGGTGGGGTAGAAGTATACAAAAGTTTGATTTTATCATCGGAGTTAACATTGTAAATTGACCACCTTACAGAGATTCTAAAGGCTGACGTTTCGAGCGTTAGCCTTTCGTCACAGCGAATAGAGGAATTATGGCTTGTGTTTAGTAGGGGCAACGTGAAAAATTGGAATGCGTTCGTTAATACCGTGGGGATTAAGGGCACCCACGGTATTAACGAACGCTTTTCATTTAACTAATGTAGTCCTATTTTTCACGTTGCCATGTTACCACCAATAGCATAGCTCCCACTTCGGAAAATACCATAATACTCTTTGTTTGTCCCCCAAAATTTGAATGAGCATTGTTACCAGTTTTTTCTTGGGACTTACACTGGTCCCAAAAGAAAACAACGCTTGTGCAAAATTTGGGGGGACAAACAAAGAGTATTATGGTATTTTCCAAAGTGGGCTATTCCTCGATTCGCTGTGACGAAGGGCTACCGCTCGAAACGACAGCTTTTAGAATCTCTGTACGGTGGTCAATTGACATAATCAACTCCGTTGATAAAACCAAATTCCAGTCATAGTACAACTTTACGTTCCCAAAATAATCATTGTTCAGACCTTGCGTAAATCTCATCACAGTCTGTTATATTAACGACCTACACATTGGAGTACGAATACGAGTTTTCTGTAGTGGGCACACGCATTACATTTAAAGAAGAAATTTCTCGAAATGCGCGTACTCAGAACTGAGAAGTTGTAGTCGTACTTCAATATGAAGGGCGTTGTCGTCACATGTCGTAGAGTTTTCTTGGATCATTTCCCAACCTGCGCCAACCATGTTTTGTGTAGAGTTTCCACGAGAAAAAAAAATGAAAGCGTTTATCGAGTCCTTTGATTGAAAAATTCGCGGAATACGAACCTAGGCGCTTTTACCAAAAAGATCACTACTAAAGCTCTACCTTATTGCCTATATAGTGACTCTTGACTTGCTTGCTTGCTTCTGTCCTCGTCGCCTTCGTGGTGTTTACTTTGGTTTCTTTGTCTTCCAGGCACTCTGAAAAACAAAATGTAAATTACCTGTCAGTATAACTTCTCATGATCTGCTTTAATTCGCATCAAATGAAAAACTATAT
>NC_090881.1:22184588-22202088 GCF_036669935.1 Montipora foliosa
TTCTTCTGCGAAGCTTTCTTATTATAATTTTATTTGACGATGATACAAACCTGCTGTATGCTGACAAGAATTTGAGGTCACTGGAAAGTGTAATCAACATCGACTTGCAGATAGTCTGTGACTCGTTACATGCAAATAAGCTGACCAAAAAGCGTAACTATCAGATTAATAGAAGGATAGATAACAGTGCCTCTGCTTTTGTTAAAAAGTGGTCCAATTTCTTAACCTGAGTAAATGTCTTGACATTTTAAGTAAGTCAGTAGGTCAGTTCCTGTAGTTAGTAATTACATTTTATGTCTTGTTTGTCTGAGTAATTCTATTGTATTTTATGCATCCCGTAATTAAATGCAGTTAAATGCAATTTATTGGAGTTAACAACTAGGAACACAAGTTCTACCTTCGCGGTCAGCAGTTTGTTAGATATGCGCATGTGCCAGGATTCTTCGTGTTGGATAGGGCGTTGTAGCAGTTTTGTTGGCATTTTAGTCAGCGTTTTCTGAGCGTGGGGATTCCTTGGAGGCTGTTTTTTCTCCACTGTTTATCAGTGTGACGGGTGCCTGCTTTCTCCCTCCACGTCGGGGCTCATGGCTGGGTTGCCTGGATTTGCCAGCCATGGGAGCGGTATCCATCTGGGAGCTGGCTGCCAATAGTGGAAGTTCCTGGATGTCTCAGGCACTCAACCTCCACTTTGCGAGGCAGTTGTTAATTAGTATTAGTATTATAAACTGTGTAAATACCATCACTAAGTAGTGATTATATTGCAATAACGTTAGTACTCTATTGTAAGTAGTTTCAAAATTGTAAATAGTAAGTAGTGTTCGTAATGTAAGTAGTCCAAGCAAAATAAATAATAATAATAATAAGAAGAAGAAGAAGAAGAAGAAGAAGAAGAAGAGTAAGAATAAGAATAATTAATGCCTCAAATAGTAATACATCTCTTGAATGCATGGAGCATGTAAAGTTCCTGGGAGTGCTCATCCATAAAAACTCAACATGGAAGTATCATCTTGATTATATTACCTCTAAAATTGGCAGAGTTGTTGGAATTATTGCACAGTCAAGGCACTCTGTCCTTTCCAATACTTCAATCTGAACTGATGGTTCTCTACTTTCCCCATATACTTAAACTATAGAATTGCTGCCTGGGGTCAAGCTGCACAGGTTTATTTGAGGAAGATCTTTATTTTACAAAATGAGCTCTTTGGCTAATGTTCTTTGCTATTCCTTAGTATGTCTCTGCTAATGTTTTACTCCTCAATATGCTTTATTTTGAAACAGGTTCTCTTATGCATGACATATCTCCCAATTCTGCGCCTCAGAATATCTGTCATCTTTTCACCTGTTCATCTGACATTCATTCATATAGCAATAGATTTTCCAATGTTGTTAACTTATATGTTAACAAATCAAGACTGAGTATTCAACTAAATTCGCTTTCCATTTTTGGAGCTACATGTAAACTATGGAATTGCCCAAAGCCTGACTTGCACAAACTTAGGAAAAAACCTTTCAAAAACAAAATTCACCAATTTTTACTTACAGTGCTTGGTGATGAGGATGATTATGTAGATGTCTCAATGTTTATCTTAAAAATTACCAGTTATCATTAATAACACTCTAGCAACAGTTTATCATTACTACTTCCTTATGTTTCATGTCCTCTTAAAGGTTCTTGCTCTATCTATGTTAATGTATGTAAATGATCTATGTATGGAAATGCTACAACAGGTTGCAAAATTAGTGAAAAACTACCATAAAAAAACAGCTTTTCTAGCTACCAATACAAGCCATATCTACAGTTCCAACTTTCCCTCTTCCCCCCTACCTTTCTCCCTTTCAATATTGACTGTTTAAGTTTTCAGCATTTTTTTGTATTTCTAGCAACATTCATAAGGGGGGGGCTCCAGTATAGTATATACTAGGTAAATTAATAACACCCCAAGAAGGTGAAGTGTCTCCACTAATTTTGCAACTTGTCTGATTAATTCCAATACTTTTGCCAGTCTGGATTTGAATCCTACAGGGATTATTTTCAATGTAGAAAAGCAGGAAGTTAAGAAACAATCGTTAGATATCGTATAAGCTCTAAAACATTTCAGAAGTTTGCCTGCAAAGTGCAAAGCACATTATACTCAACACGAAAGGATATTACTGACATACGGTGGCATCGATATTCACATGTTTGGACTTCTCATCGCTATTAACAGCAGACGCTGTACCAAACAATTAAAGCGAGCAAAGTATTTTGCACTGCAGATCTGATGCTCCGAAAGTTACACATGGCTTGTATTATGTAACACAATATGATTTATCGTGTTCCTAGGTGACATCATCATCATCATCATCATACTGTGTTTATTTCCTTCCGTTTTGCAGCTAAGGCTGAATTACACGAATGGGGTCAATACTAGAATATATAATATTGTGAATACTTATATGTTACGAATTCACATAGTCTCTTTGTATTACATGGTCATCTAATTAAATTCGTGTTTCCTGACCTGAGCGTGTAACCATGATAATTTGTCTGCGATGCAGTAGATGTAAGCACCGAGTGTAGTGGCTCTTGCGCGCGAGCATCGTGTAAAAAATTGACAAAAGCTTGACCACGGCGATGACGGCATTATAGTTGAAAATCGCAACCCTCCAGGAAAGAGCACAATTCAACTACCTGTACTTTCTTTTGTACTTAATCCAACACACTACTAGATGTTTATAATAAAGTTCACACCATTAGAAATCCTGTACATATCATCTACTCCATTTACTAACGGTCTACCATCCAAGCACAGTCTACCATGGCAACAGCAAGAAATATGATATCACATTATTTTCTCAGTGAAAAGCTGTGGTAGACCATGTAGACCGTTTCAAATAAATGCCATAATGTGTAGCCGTTACAAATTTGTTCACTTTTGTATCTCATTGTAAAACAAATTTCACAAAGGATTCAGCACTCTTGGGTGGTTCCTTTTGAGCATTCTGCTCAGTCGGTCGTTCCTAAGAACATTAGTAGACTCAGACAAAACTCTCTGCAGCAGATTCATAGCCAACTTTACAACTAGAGAATTTTAAAATGGCTCTAAATCCACAGCAAAGAGAGTTATCTTAGCCTGCAAATCACTTTCCAGAATAAGAGCTTAAATATAAAATGTATTGCCATGGCGACCTGTTACGTCACCTCAATAAGCATATTTTGTTAAACCATTTTGGTACCATAACATTGCTGTTACACAGAACAGTATTAGAGTTAATCCTTCTAATAAGACATTGAAAATAGTTTAGCCTCCTTAAAGCTTTTTGGCAAATATTATTTCAGTCATGAATCCTTATGGCCCCCATTGGAGCATAGGCCCGCTTAAAAATGAGTGATTACCCCAATTTTATTTTGTTAACATCTGCTTTTCCCGCACATTCATAAACTGCACAAAAATACATTATCGCTGCTCATTTAACACTTCATAACAACTCTAGTCTTATTAGATTCATAACTAGAAATTTCCCCAAAGGCTTTATGTTTAGACATATAATATTCTGTATGAAGTGTGTGATGTAATCATAAACCTAAGACCTGACAAATCAGTGTATTAAGCTGGCTTGCCATTGACAAGGAATGGACTTCAGAAACAAGTATGAGTTTCCTCGAAAATCATCTTTAATTGCCATGAATTCAAGTGAGCGAAAATATTACTAAATGCAAGGGGCACGCATGCCTGTATATGGCCTGTCACACTAGATTAACTGTGACAGCAATTACATTTATGAGGCAATGGCTGCAGTTTATAACCTGCCCACAGAGCAAGGTATTGTCCCTAACATCCTAAAAACCTCTAAAATGATCCCAGTGGAGAAAGGGGCTATTACTAAGCCGTCTAACTTTCACCCTATTTCAGTACTGTCCATGTTTGCCCAGATCTTTGAAAAGCTGGTTTGCAAACAGCTAACAATCTATGTTGAAAAATATGACATCTCATATCAATACCAGTTTGGTTTTAGGAAGGGCAGGTCAACATTTAGCCAGCTATTGCAGAAATTGCAGACAATTTTTAAACAATCAACAGACAATAATAATTATTTATTCACAAGTGGGGTATTTTTAGATTTTGCCAAGGACTTCAATAGTCAATCACGCCATACTGCTGGGAAAATTAGAGGCATTCAGGGTGGTCACTGCAATGACGCCATTCTCCGTTCCCTCGCAACACTTGTTGTTTTCAAAGAATAAAACCTGATACCAGTGAAAAAGTCTAGCACCGAGATGCGACCATCCATATATTTTTCCTTCAACTCATTTCATTTACGAAGAGATGTAAAAATACACGAATCGTTGCATTACTTGGTTGGGCATGCGGTATGCAGATATTTCTCAACGTTTACATTGGAAAAAATAGAAATAAAAATAAAATAAAATCAATCGCGCAGTAAAGCTCACTGTTTTGCTTTTATATTTTAATCCACGACATAAGATTGTAGTTTTGAAGAGAAGACTCACAGGAACGATAGCCATTATCTCCTTCTCTCATTAAACAGTTCCTGTTGTTATTTAATCGAGGAGTAACACCTTCGCAAAAGTTGAATCGAGTATGAATAATTGACAATGTTTTGCATCAGTGATTTTGAGAGAATCGAGTGTTGAGGATGGAGTTTGATTTCGAGTGAATCAAGTCTCAATCCTCGACTCGATTCTCAATCCTCGATTCTCACGAGGATTGAGTCGAGACTGTCAACTTACTTTTGCATTGTACTGTAAGCTTAGGCACTATGTTTCACTCCATCTACTAAAACAACTTTACTATAACCTGATATATCCCTATATATCACATGCAATAATCTCCTAGGGCAGTACCAATGAGACCCATATTAAGAAAATCCAAACAAAACAAAACCATATTGTTCGAGTTATATTCTTTGCCACTCTCTATGGCCCAGATACAGACAATGCTTTACCATTTCTCAATTTATTGCATCTACTTACTGTTAATAACACCTACAAACTGCACCTTCATTTCTTAGTTTTACTCACAAATCGAATTCAGCACGTTTCAGAACAAAGATAGGAAACCAAACAACTGTAGCTACAGTATGGCGAATAAATTGTAAAGACAGCTTCCTAACCATATCAAAAACCTTCCAAGCTATAATTATACTAAAACATTAAAAAAAAAACACTTGTTAAATTAACTGAACAATTCACATAATGAACATATGAATTTTTTTTTCACTTCATTTACTCAACAACACTGTGTTGTCTTAGTTCTCCTTCTGCCATCTGTTTTGTTGTTCTTTTGTCTCAGGGTTTTCTTTAAGGTTTTAAGTAGCCGGAGTGTTTTTGCAAAGTAGATGGTTGTGGGTCCGGAGGACCCATACGATGGGCTTTAGCCCATCGCTTCTAGGGGGGTCCGGGGGCATGCTCGCCGGGAAAATTTTTGAAAACTGAATGCCGGAAAGTGCATTTCCAGGCATTTTGGGCCATGAAACTCAGACATTAGAGTAAACCATGTTACTCAAAGAAAGACGAAGCGACATTTCAATAATACAACCCTATAAACAAAAAGTTGAGTGATATTTTTTGTATCTTTTTGGTGGTTTTGCTGGAGCTAACGAGCCTGGCAAATATTGCCACTTGACAACTTGTAAACATGGCACATACTTGAAGGACTAGACCAACAAAGGCTTCTGATTGGTTGTTAAATAAAGAAGCTGATTACTGGGTTGCCTTATAAGGCAAACCCAGTCGAGGTCTTCGTTTAGTTTGTTTGTTTTCTTTTTTTTTTTTTTTCCGTGTCGGTAAAAGTCTTGCCTGTCACTCCCCTGGTAAGTGGTGTCTTTGTGTATAGAGCCTTCTGCGCGTATTTTCTTAGGATCGAGAGGGTAGTGGAACTGCGTAGATTTCTGTGGTGGACACAGTAGAATCATCAACTTAGTCTGCAATGGCGTCGAAAGTCATGCAACGCGAATGGTGTTTTAGTGGATCCTTAAACAAAATATACCCTTATGGAGCTCAATAATGGAAAGTCAGTTGGATAACCTAGGCATGAATCTCAAAAGCGACGAGTACTGGACTTCGACAACAATCTATCGCCCGTCGAGACGAAATCAAAGTGAGCAGTATTTACCTGAAGTACATGGTAATTTGACACAATTGAGTTTCTTGTCTTCACGCACGCAATCAAATAGGAAGAGGTTTTCGCCTCTAAGAGCAAATATGTTGTTTGTTTCAATAAAATTTTCGCTGGAAAAGGATTCTGTGGTATTTTCTGCCTTTGTGAATTATAATATCATGTTGTGTATTGAATTTTCGAGCTTAAGGTTCAAATGTGATATGGGAGAAGTTTTTTAGTATTGCTCTGTAAGCAGGAAGGGTTCACAGGCCTGTTGGAAGCGTGCTTGAGTTTCAACAAAATGAGGCCCAAAATCAGTGAAAACTTGTGACGCAGATGAATAATAAAGTAGCTGCTATTTCCAAAATGATGGAATTACCTGGTGATAAATAACGTCGTACGCGTCTTGGAGAGTAAATTTTGACTTTGCATAAACAAGAGTTGGGCGATTGTGATCTTTGTTTTGACTTGGCTCATTTCATTGTCAAACTTTATAACACTTGACAGAAAAACCCGGTATCTTGCCATCATTTGACACAGATGCTTCACTGTTTGGCGAGTAAACATGCCGCGGTAACTTAATCACGGCGCCCGCTGAATTCCGGCCATGTCACTTTCGATTTTGCAATTTACTTGAACGTAGCAAAAATCTCCCAAAATGTTTGTCGCTGATCGTAACTTTTTATATTCTATAGATCGTTTTCACGTGACGTCATCACCTTCCAAAATCTAAAACTAAAGATCCACCAAAGTTTTTATCCTCATCAGGCATAAGAGGCGGCATATCAATATCTGTTGACAATTTCACAGCTCAATAGCGTGCTTCGTTTGGAAACCAGAGCATTTTGAATTTCCGGATTATGTAGGTGCGTGACACAAAGCTACGATCAAGTTTGTTGAAAAATATATACTTATCTCATGATTTTGAGCCCTTTTAGAAGTTAGAGCATTAGGAAAAGTGCTTATGTAAATGCTTGTTTTTTCAGTAGTGATAATCAGTCGCCTAGATAGCCAAAGTCAGTTCCAGATGTTTACACTATTTTCTGGCCTGCGAAACATTTCGACGAATATCTGAAGTTTGGGGAAACGCAGAGGCCTAAAACTTGGACAAGTGTCTTATTTCTTTATCTTCTATAAGATAACAATTTCTTAGCGTTTTGCACTGGATAGTTTTTGATTTATTTTTTTTATTGCGTGACAGTGAAAACGATCTATATTCAAGGTTCAAAATTAATGTTGTTTTCATGTCGTAAATATTTTATTCTCGATCGACCGTCCGGGAAACTTCCTTTTGCTCTTTCTGAAAACTGTGTATCAATATTTATTTGCTTTTTCATCAATATTTGTTTTGCATAAAGCACGCTAACAGAATCTGTACCTTGCTGAGTTCGCATTTGTTAGCGTTAATAGTATTTTCGGTCAGATGTTTCTGTTTTTTATGAGGGGGTTATTGTTTTGGTCTCCCATCCCAACACTAACCCCGCGAAACAGGGCTTGACTTCAGTGAAGTTTAGTATTACAAAGTTTTCGGATGCTCATAGGGCACACTTGTGGTGAAAAGAAGTTGTGAGGGAACTTGAAAATTATCAACATGTCAGCCCAGAAGCCAATGTTTCTCGCTTCTCTTTTATTTGTTATTCTTCAGAGACTGGAATGCTGTATTTCAATACCACACAATTCAGTGCCTTCTGATTTTCTGTAGCACGTACCACAGGCAAGCCAGTGTATGCTTCACAGAAGCATCTAGTTGGAGGATACTAATTGGCCAATGGCGTAAAGGATGTTTCGATCCTGTTTAGGTGTGAAGATGACACACATTCGTTCCATTGTGTAATTAGCGGGAAAATATGCTTGCGGAACTTGGTTGTAGTAATTTCGAAAATTGAAAATCACTCGAGCGGTTTAGGAGTGATGTAGTTTTTATCCGAAGAGTTTAGGAGTTCCGTAAAGCAGTGAGAGTTGATCAAGAGTGACGTTGGATAAAGATCCGTTGTCATGTTGAAGCGTAGAGATGCCCTCGAGAGGACGAGCACTTACGCTGGCAAGTAGGATCTCCAAGGAGCGTTACGTTCAAGTGTTTAAATAAAGTCTACGAGTCCTCAGCTTCCCACGTTCGCTATAAATGATCAACTGAAAGGTTCGAAGTGAAAACGAAGGAGCGGTTAGTGAATGATCAGGGGCTAGTTTTGTTCCTCAGTTGAGTTGTGGTAAGAGATGCGTGAACGCAGGCTGAGCGTGTTGCTGCCCTTGAGTCAGAAGTCTTTTATGTGTTTTCAGAAAAGATAGCCACTGCAAATTTTTATTTGTATTGAGCCCAAGTAGTTTAGACCTCATAAACATCATCTCCTCTACATGTCTTGACTCTTCAAGCAATGAAAGTAGCCGGCGAAACCTGACAGAGAAGCCGGCGAAGTTCGCCGGCTGCCGGCTCGTATATACAACCCTGTTGTCTATGTGAGTATTTATTTCTTTTGTTTGATTATGTTCTGTTACGTGTTCGTGATGTCTAGCACTTCCAAAATAAGAATGAACTAGCGGCTAGCAAGAAAACCTCACAGCATTTCCTTATATATAAGGCATAGCATAAAATGTAATTGAAAAATTCATGTGTAATGTTTATAAATACAAATAGACTGCTTGCCCCTTCTGAGTGAATTAGCCGAACTGCCTGCTTTGGTCACACAAGTAAGCCAAGGGAAGACATACATGTAGGGACTGCATGATCTTCTGTAACCGACGCGTTCAGAATCTCCCAGCAACGGGACATTCAGAATGGTCCGTTGACAATGGACCGCTGTCAGATTTTTTTCACAAGTTAATTAATTACTTCTTGTCAGATTATGACACCAATCTGTCTTCGATTTTCCCTGGGAAAAGAGAAGCACGATATTGCAGTTTCGATCAAATGGCTAACACATTGAACCCAAACAAGAACTGAAACTTGTGGTCGAAGCTCTCCCATGCTATAAATTGGTATTTTTAATATGATTTTTACAGCAAGGTCAAACATTTTTTGAAAGAAAAAACAAAGAAGCAACTCTGCCTTTCAGGAAAGGAGGATCGATCTGAGCCGAAACAAGTAACAAGTACACAGTTGAATTTCTCACAGAGGACACAAGTATGAAAAAGTGGCTGCAGAAAATTGTGCAGAACTCAACCAGAAAGTTGTTAACACAGTTGTCAAAATGTGCTTATTCCATGCTTAGAAAATGCTCAACTACCAATGGCAGCTCCAACATTCCTCTCTTTGATAGAGGTCAATAAAATGGTAACAGTACAAAATAATACCATTTAAACGTTATTGTAATGTAGTTACTTTCCGGTAGTTGTATACTGCTCTTGTAAGGTGAAAATTTGAGAGACAAATTAATATTTATAATGTCAAATGTCAGTCATAGTTTTGCATTTCCAACTTAATTTCACTCTGTAATCATATCTATTATTGTTTTCTGACTTTTCTGTAAGTAATTTTTAATGTAACATCTCCATTCCGTTTCCATAACACTTTTTGCCTTGTGAATTAGTTTAGTCTTAATTATTATTTGTCTCCTTCGTTCCATTCTTTAGTTGTAAGTAAGCAGCAGCCAACTCGAAAGCTTTGCTACTTTGGCTGTTGCACACTAACTCATAAATTGTAAGCACAATTATATACCTTCTATTATATCGTTTTCTATAGTTTCTTTTTCTTCTTCTTTTTTATTCTTCTTGAATAGTGTGAATAAAGGTTGTCGTTGTTGTTGTTGTATTAAACAAGTTATACTGACAAAGGCATCATTAATATCACTGTTTTTTTCATTACAAAAAGTAGTCCTACTATGTGAAAGACAGAAAAGGGTTTAGCTCCGAGGAAGGGCTAAAGCTTTCAAATTTCTTTACAGTTGTCAATTTTCCATATCAACTCACTTTACAATCTAATCCCTTTATCCAACAAGAGAAAGAATGCTTTACTTCCAATAACCATGAACCTGTTGTAAAGTGTTGGTAACGACGTGGCCAAATTAGGATAGGTGTCAACGCTACTTGCTGTAGTTCGACTTGGTCCGTCTTCGGGGGTTACCGGCTCAGACAGAGTCCAATAGACTAGACTTGAACACACTCAAGACTTGATTAAGCTAAATCAAAGTAATTATATACATAATAGTAGTTAGCTAAACGTGATTAAATATGTGAGGGAGTATACGATGTTTCCGTCCTAGTAATCCTAATTCTTACCTGAACACAACGCCTTACTTACATATCAATATATACGTAAATCCTGAGGAACTAGGCATTTAGAATCCTACATGAAATCCTAGTAGAAGAAAGGACTACGTGTAGTTCCCATGACGTAATACTTTTGCTGTGTATGCAACACGTAAACGGCATATTTGCATGTTTGATTGAGCAACAATACAACTGAACTTCCGATTCGTATGAGGCAAGTATATAAACTGATCTACTTATAGTTCGCAAGGTCACGTTAGCTAGTAAGTGTCATGCTTTCCTTGACAACACTACAATCCAATAGTCTTAATCCAGTGAACATGACAATGGCTGTTTTAGACTAAACACTTTAAATAAGTGATTCCTCCAATCACTACAATGCGTGCCAATCCCTTACCTAGCTGGAACACTTGACAGACACTTGACACTTGCAGACTAACCCCAACCCACAGTCACTGAGAGCTAACCATTTTAAAATGGATGCTTAGACTCAAAATTAATACTGCTTATCAGCGCAAATCAAATGGGTGCTTAGACTTAAATACTGTTTATCAGCAATATTTGTAGACAGTCTGCTGTATGTGGTCTGCAGTTGTCATACACCTCCTGGAAATTTGCTAACTGTTTCAAAAGACAGTGTCTAACCCTTTATCACTAAATTGAAAGCTTAACCCTAATTCCTAAGTCCCTAGCCTTGCAAGAAAGCTAACCATTCAAAATGAGTGCTCAGTAACCCAAATCACTAAGCTCAGCATTTGACCCTAATCACTAAAATGTGTTCGTCTTTAATAGCACACGAGAGAAATATTTTCCCCAGGCTTTCGGAAAATTTACCTAGTTAAAAATACAATCAACTAGTTAGAAAAACAAAAGTTAACTGCAACATATGCATGATGGAGTAACATTATTTTCATATAATATATTAAGTTTATTTTTTGGGTGGCCATAGCCTCTGACAAGTTTTGTTTGATGCTTAGCTCAGGAAAGCCTGCCCAAATACATTTTTTTCCAGATAGTCCATCAGACCATCATCAGACTGAAGAATGCTTTTGGGAAAGCCAAACAAAATCAATAAAAAACTTGATCAAAACACCCTTTTCACTGAATCTTAACCCCCAAAAAGTTAAGTCTGCTGCTTTAAGTCAAAATTCATCTCACCTTGAAGCTGACATAATTATGTCCTCTTGCCTCTGCTTTGAATGTCACCCTTCCATTTCCTCAAGCTTCATCTTTATCTTCTTCTCTTTGACTTTATTGCCTACATCTCCAACCTTCAGTATCAGCACCCTTCGAAAGAAAGTAGAATAAGAGACTACTTCAGTCCTTTGTTCATACTATACAACAGCATGGCATCTGTGCCCCAAATTTTTAATCTCAGAATGACATGTCTCTAAAGCAATACAGAGCATGGAAACACGCCCGAGGGATGTAAAGGGTTCAGGATTATATTGTAACAAGGAACACCTGAAAAGCTCTCCTAAAAAAATAAGAACAGTGCAAAGAAAATGTACCTTAACTATAAGTAGAATAACTGAGGCTTTGCATTTACCTTTTCACTGAGAAATTTATTGTTAGTGGCTAAAGGCCCATTTTCACCCTAGACGAAACACACACCTGGCGTGATTTCGTGTATCATGAAATTTCAAAAATTCGAAAAATCTCAGAAAGCCTTTCAGAATCTTCTTCGTCAAAAGCTATCTGGCCATAAATCTTTTAGGTCCTGATTTGAATGCATTCTCTACTTATCATTTCATAATTTTATCCTAGTATGTCATGTCTATATTTGCTTAAAATATTTCTATTTGAAGTCAAATAGTATCGAACAACATGACGAATTGCAGAGGTGAAGTTTTGCCGCTCCACAAAGACAGCAACCTCTGCTACTCTTTCGAGCAAAGAGAATCATTATGCCCAAGACAACACAGTTACACTATTTTTTTGAAATAAATTATTTAGCTGGAACTTGGCTCTAAATCTTTGACCCGTGTATAAGTCAAGGGCGATTTTTGGAGCTTCTTTTGAGGTCATTAAAGGTCAACTTATACACGGGTAGATACAGCACATGAAGAATAATTGTGAGAACATATCATGACTCCTTCCAAGCCGTGTTACTTCCCCTTTACTGTAAACTGTTTTTATTCTGAATACTCATTCATTCACAGTCTAGAATGATAAAAAATTACGTTTTGTTTCCTTGTCATTACAGTCCATGCTAATTAACAATTATTCGCCGAAGGCGAAGTGATTATGAGTGAATATTCACCGATAATCACTGAGCCTGCAGAGGCGAATAATTGTTTTAGTATAAATACACAGGTGATTATTTCAAAAAAGAGAAAAAAAGAACATTTCAACCCGAAATCATCTTCACTTACAGTGGCAAAACGACTACTCCCAGCCACTTTGTCCATCGAGGTGATTATCGGCTGATAATCTGAGATAGCGAGCCAACGAGAGCACGCGATTTTGTATAATTACCTGCGTATTTATACTAATCAGCTTTATTCTGGTGTTCTTGTGGTTTATTCTGCCTTATTCTGGTGTCATTCTGCCTCATGTCGGTACCATTCTTGTTCATGCCATCTCATTCCGGTGTCATTCGGTTTCATTCCAGAGTCATTACACCTTGTTCCAGCATATTCCCATTTATTCCGGTATATTGTGTTCCGTCCCACAAAAAATTATTATTCATTTAGCGACATATATACCTGTCAAATTTTTCTCGTGATCGAAGTGCTCCAAATGTTACAAAAGGCAAAAACACATGCAATTCCCTTAGGGAATCAAGTGTCACAACAAAACCTGACAGAAACAACCGAAAATCGGTCGGTGCTAACTAAAACACCAAGTTTTCAGGTTCATTCCACTATATTCCGCTTTACTTGGGTGTCATTCCACCTAATTCTGGCTCGTTCCGGTATATTCCGGTACCGTTCTTGTTCATTTTGTTTCATTCCAGTGTTATTCTGCCTTATTCCGGCATATTCCGGTTTATTCCGGTATATTCTGTTCCGTTCCATTCATGTGTTAAGTAACGCCCATTTACAAGCACAACTGAGATGTTAAACCACTACCAGAATGCAGAGATTAACCCAGAAGCTCCGTATTACTAAAAGTTCTTCTGCCAAGCTCTCTCTCCTTATACCTCACTTGATAAACAAAACAAACAACTTTTTTTCCAAACTTACCGTCATTGGGTCAGCAATAGATTTATTTTCTTCGCTGCTCCAAGGAGGTAATAGTCTCTTACTCCGCGATGTCCCCATCCTACAATTACAATAATAATTATTAATAACATTTTAAAAATTGGTCACGGACTGATGGCATGGAAAATGTTGGAGAGTGCATGTAGATTCTGGGACTAGAAACTACCGTATTTACCCGTGTATAGGTCGATCCCATGTATAAGTCGACCCCCCATTTTTGATGGCAAAAAACGCAATTTCTTAATTTCTTTGTCAAATGTTCATGGGACACTAATCTTGTATTCTTCGATTTCTGGAAATGTGGATACACAAAAAAATCAGGGCCTCAAGCGCTTAATAGTTTTGTTGTTCAGCAGCTGTTGTATATGCGGGCCTTTTGTCCTTGAGTTTCGAAAAAGTTCTCTGAAAATCGAACATGTAAACCTCAAACTCACCTGTTTCGTTGTTCAAGGATAAAGGGCTTTAGAGGATAAGCACAATGCAACATCACAGAAGCAGGAGTCAATCTTTGAAAATAACTTGCGAATGATGCAAAAATGTGCAAGGTTTAATTGGTCCTTCACTTACAATTTCTCAAATGACAAACAAAACAAAACTCATAAACCAAACAATACGAAGTTTGCAAAAGCATTTAAATCTGCCAGGTTTGTATAAAGAATAAAAAACAATCATTACCAACCAGCATTTTCACGCAAACACGAGTGACGATACTTGCACGCAAATACGAGGTATTGCGCCAGGTTACTAAGCCGTTGAACGATCGTGTTTTATTCGAAAGAAACAGAAATGCCTTATAGAGCTTTCCGCCTTTGGAAAACGAAAATTTCCAGTGTCTATTTCATATTTGTGCTTGTGAGTATCTTCAACATTTAGAGTTGGACAAATCCTTTTTTTATTTCAACTGGAATTGCTTACATTCGTTTTGAAGTCTTTTGTCATTCATTTTGAAGTCTTTTACAATGTACGTCGGCTTTTGTCCACTGCGTTCGTTATGCCCAAGACAACATTATTATGTTAATTTTGAATAAATTACTTAGCTGGAACTTGGCTCAAAATCTGTGACCCGTGTATAAGTCGAGGGCGATTTTTGGAGCTTCTTTTGAGGCCATAAAAGGTCGACTTATACATGGGTAAATACGGTAACACTTTTTAAATTACACCAAAACTCAAAATATTTTCCATTCGCAAAATGAATCTTTAACCAGAATCAGACATATGTTATACCTATTTTGCACCAACTTTCACTTTCAGTGTCACAAACATTTTGTCAAACTAGCAGTCATTTAAACCACTGAATGACTGAGCTGTGGGTGGCCCGCAGCGTAACAGACCTAAATGGGACTGCTCCAAGTCCACATCGCAAAGTTCCTTTGTAAAGCCCCATTTACACAAGCAATTTTTCCTTGACAAGTTTGCCTTGACAAGGAAAAATTGCTTGTGTAGATGGGGAATAGTGAACACATTTTCCTTGTCAAGGAAAATCTGGCGTGCTAGCTTTTCCTTGACAAGGAAAAATTGTCAAGTCAGAAATTTGCTCGTGTAGACAGACAACAAGGAAAATGTGACATTAGGATATTATTGATTTTTAGTGCCCGAAATTTGTCAAGAGAAACTTGCTGATCCTCTACATGAACAAGGAAACCTTGTCAATGGAAAACTGTAAAGGAAAACTTGTTGATCATCTTTACGAGCAATAAAAATTGACAGGTAAACTTGTCGAGGAAAAATTGCTTGTGTAAATGGGGCTTAATTCAACAGATACTTGAAAATAATTAATTATTGCAACAATTTGCAAGGTATTGTACATGAATGTAAAATCAGGAACAGGCTCAAGCCTCTCCTGCACTCGGACATGGGTCAAATGACAGCTTGTTTTGGTTGCATCACAAATGTTGAGGCAAAAACGGTTTTATATCTTTGATTATTATACGGGAACTAGGTAAGACTTGTGTCTTAGACTGCGCACCGGTGACAGTTGGTTGAGCACCGGGATGTCACGTGGGAGGTCGTGGTGAGTTCAACTCTGGCTGGACCAACACTCAGGGTCTTTAATTAAATAACTGCGGAGAAAGTGCTACCTTTGTAAATACATCTGCAAATGGTTAGACTTTCAAGTCTTCTCGGATAAGGACGATAAGCCGGAGGTCCTGTCTCACAGCCCTTGTTCATTAACTCTGTGGGATGTTAAAGTTCCCACACACTATTCGAAAAGAGTAGGAGACAGTATTCCCAGTGTTGTGGTCTGACCTTTCCAGCATGTGGTCGGATTGGCAGGATTAGCTTGAAGGGCTTCCGTGTGAATAAGACCACAATTGTGTATAACAGCCAGAAGTCAGGCTACTTAGCCAAGTGCTGGAGCCTCACTCAAGCACTAAAGCACTCAAGCAAAACCACAGAAAATACTTGAGTCCAGGTACAATTCAATCATAATCCCCCTCAAATTGTTTCCCTTACACAACTTCAAGCTTCTCCTTCATTTCAAACCATTTTTTTAACCCTTATTGACAAAAAAATATATAGTGAAATTATGTTGCTGTCAACTACATAAGAATCATCGTAAAACTAAACCAGTTTGAAAATTTAAAAGCAGTGCACCAGCACAATACGTTGGTGAGAAATACAAAGTTCGACCATGCAATGCAAGCAAGTTATTTCAAATGACATGTAGCTTATTGCTCCCCTTAGTCGACGAAAATAATAATTATTTTCTTATTAAGTCCTCAGGAAAGATAGACAACAAAATAAAATTCCAGAACCATTTAAGCCTACCTGGATGATGCAGCTAGATAACGCCATACAAAATGGTGGAATGAATGTCTTCAAATTCGTTGAGGAATTCACACTTTCTTAGCATAAGACTGTGATCTTTTGGTACTTCAAACCTTTGTCGTTTCATTGACGTACTAAGATGATGATTATTCGCCATTAAACCAACGAAAAAGAGAACAAGAAACGGAAAGTTTGGTTCTTCGTACGCTCAACACCATGTGCACGAAATTTGCATAATAATAATTATAATAATTATTTTCAGTGTAATTCAGGGTGGGGAGGGAAGGGTGGTAAGACTGTCACCACCAAAATGTGAAATCTTTGCTTTGAGCTGATCTATTCAATTCATATAATGTAACAATCCAGTAAGCACCTCTGTCCATGTTGACGAAGGGGCTTTCTGGGTCTATATCAAAATACATGGAAAACACTAATAAACAATATCGTGGTACCTGAAGGGTAGATCCGTGCCCAATATATATAAATTGACGATCGCGTTTAACTCTAGCCTGTTGTGAATGTGAAGCTTTGAAATTTGGGATCCAGAGTGTGGCATCAACGGATTTCGATGGGATCCATGATCCATTTCCTTCAACATCCCTTTGTAGAGCGGATTTTCATGTCCTCGAGAGTTGACTGTGCGCAGCCAGTAAGGTCCATTATTGTGAGTATCTTACACAGCACCTTACGATTCCAGGAGCCCCGGGAAGGGGCGTAGGGTGCGATTTTGAAGATGTACGCACACAAAGAATGTTTCGAGCGCCAAAGGCACTCCAAACTTGTTGGGGGTCTGGGGGCATTTTGAAATTTAGGCTCTCGCAAATGCCATTTCTAAGGACGGACATTTCCATAAAGATATGCGAATGCAAATGTAGCAGTTAGTTGTTTATTTTATCCATCTCCAGAGTTTTCAGCAAGCTGCAACACAAACAGGGGGTTTTTAAGCAAAGGGAAAGACGTCGCAAACTCTGTTACATCATCATCATCATAACCTTCCTTCAAAAATAAACGGGGACTGGTGATGAGACTGGCACTGTGTGAGGGCCTCGGAGGGCTTTTACTTATAACAGAAAATCTCTTAAATCCTATCAATTTCTCAAGTACGCACGTGCGTATTTGAGTAAAGGACACTACGCCCCTGACAGGGTTTGGTAAAATCTCATTAGCAACTGCGAGACTAGGGAAAAAATATGTGCTGGCGTGCCACCTCAGTTGTGTCTA
>NC_090881.1:22209588-22214588 GCF_036669935.1 Montipora foliosa
GCTGCGGCGTGTTGCAGAAAGTAGAGGTTCCGTTCTACTTTCTGCAAAAGGCTGCAGCAACTTGCAACACATTTTTTGTTGCGAGACAAGTTTTGCTCGGGGTGTAAAACGCGCAACATCGCTCTTCGACAAGCTTTGCAGCAATGTTGCGCGACAAGTTGGACGTTTTTTTGCTCTTATTACCGTCACCTTTAGCGCTCAAAACGCCACCGCACACTACGGGAACTTGCTTACGCCAACAGTCACGAGCGAAACGTTGCTAAGCTGATAGCTCTAGTGCGGCCGCGGGCATTAGGCATACCATGTAATAACTCAAAGGCACCCCTTTAATCTACGACTGCCTCTAGTTATACCTTCCTCTTCTCTGATTTCGTTTTTATTTCCCGAAAGAATATACTAGTGAGGTTTACGTCCGTGGTGTTTCATTGTTTCCTTTTTAGTTGGCAAGGAACTGAGCAAGCGTATCAAAATTTGGACAGAAGCCTTCAAATTGAAATAATACATTTTGTACTTTTGTTTATTAAAGGAAACACATATTTAATTCAGTGAAGAGGTATATACCTTATTCGCTTGTATCGAGCTTGCATATTTCCCAATACAGATCATCGGTTATAATACTCAGGAGAGTTGATCCTTTGTCTTGTTCATTAAAAGAGTGCATGCAAGCATGAATGTGACTGCATGCACTCTTTTTAACGAACAAAACAAAGGACCAAATCTCCTGAGGATCGCCATATGATCTGAATTGGGAAAACTAAGTGTTCAAGCGTGAGATTCGGGTGCCTTACTACCAGGCCCGATTGCACGAACAA
Organism: Montipora foliosa; assembly: GCF_036669935.1. Lineage (NCBI taxonomy): Eukaryota > Metazoa > Cnidaria > Anthozoa > Scleractinia > Acroporidae > Montipora > Montipora foliosa. The sequence goes on from NC_090881.1 coordinate 22,210,401, forward strand.
TGTGTACTGGTCGCTTTTAGAAGATTATCGCCTCATCAAGCCCTTTGTACTCTTTGTATCCTCGGGCACCGAAAGTCTCTGGCAAAACTTATCCCAATACAATAATCTTGAGGGTGTGAGAGTTGTAGAAAAGGTAAGAAAGTAATTGTTGTAGAATTATTAAAAGCGTAAACAAAGAAGGTATTTGATTTGAGCCTCTTCCTAACTAACAGCTACTAACTAACTTAGGTCAACTTAGGCCCGTTTCAAACGTCGCATTTCACATGTGCCGAATCTAATGCAAATGAGCGAAAACAATTGATTTCTCTCATTTGCATTGGATTCGGCTCATGCGACATGCGACGTTTAAAACAGGCCTAACTGCACAACTTCAGACCATAATGGAGATATATTTTTTAACAATTTTGCTTTGGAGTAAGAAACATCAGAATGTTCTCCTAGTATTTCAAAACGAATTTTTCTCCCCCGTACTTTACAAATGATACGAAGCTTGTCATTCGATTGTCATCCTTAGTGATCTACTCACCAACGATGCATTGCCTATTTACATTTTTTAATCTACGTAAATTTGTCTTTATGGTCAGAAAGCATTAAGCAGATTTTAGTTGCTTTTAACTGCTCGACTGCTCTTTAACAAAAGCATGTTATGCATCTAATGACGCGTGATGTCTGGCAAAGAAAATTACAACTTCCTGTTTTTCTGAAATTTTGATCTCGTGACTTTTCAGACCAATAGTTAACAATTGTTCATTCTGGGTGTAACAATGTTAATCACTTAGTAGTCGACTAAAAGTTTGGAAAGGATGGCTTTCAAGTCTGTTTTAACTCAAAAGGCACGTATTCCATCCATATGATATCATGTAAGAGGCACAAAGCATCGTAAACTGTTTTAACTCCATGAACAGTGGAGATGCGTTCTCCCACTGGCGCAGGGTTCTTGTTCCATTTAAGTGATTCTTTTAAACAGTCAATCGAATAACATTGCTATGAGTTTAACTTTATGACACATTCCTTTGCGTCTCAGGAACAGATCCTGTGCAACCTTCTCGATCACTGTAGGCATGGATTGAACTTCCTACCTTGAAAAGGGCAAAGTTAAAGCGGAGAGTGCGCCAAACAAGGTGAGGAAAATGTTAAGACGGTATTCACCTACGAGTCTTTTCGCCTACTGTATGTTCGCCTACGTATAATGTCGGTTCGCCTACGTTCAATATGTCAGTTCGCCTACGATTCATATGTAAATAATAGTAAAAGCTTAAAACTGAATTGTTTAAAAGTCCTTGTCGAACCTCGCAGAAGAAAACTATGACGGCTAGCTAAAATAAAGGCCTGGCCAAACGCTCGCAACATTTCAACGCAACATCTTGCATCATTGTTGGGCACAACATGTTGCGTACGTTTGGCAACAATGTTGCAAGATGTTGCCTTGAAATGTTGCGAACGTTTGGCCAGGCCTTAAGGCATTATTTCTGTAGATTTGTGTCTTGAGCGGGGTCCTTGAGCGGCCTATACTAAAGAATGTGAGACTTTTCATTAACATATCAATAAAGGATAAGGTACGTAAGAAATTAGCTCGTTCCCACTTAACTTCCCGGTTCAATGTTTATATCGTTGTTGCGATTTGTTCTCAGTATGAACTTTATGAATTAGTGTTTTTTTAGTTCGTGTGCTTTCACGCAATTCTTGGATTTCACATGACGTCACGGCCGCCATGTTGGTGTCCCCAGCAAACAATGAAATGGCGGCCATGTTGGTCTCCCGATCCAATCCTCCGGGAATTGAAAGCTATCATAATGCTAACGTCTTCTTTTGTTTTCGTTGAAAAACATGGCTGTTGATCACGTGAGTGAAACGCAAGAATACGTTCCTTGAGTCTCTTGCCCCAACTTTCGCGCGGCCAGTTTGCGGAAAATTCTGTCCAACAGGAACGCTTGCTACACAGGCTAGTTTGTACGTAACAGTGACTGATTTAAGGGGCCAGGTCACGCAATTTTATGCAATTTCAGCACTGATAGAATGGTCATAGAATTAACTAAAATATCAAAAGAACTGTTCAAAACTATAAAAGAACTCTAACAAAACACAGGGAAGCCAAGAAGGGACATGGATGGACAAAACTGGAGAGAATTGAAATTGATTGAATTTGGGTAAATTTGAAAAACGCCGGCTCACCTTTTTTCAAATTTATATCAGTCTTTATCAAAATGTCATTTGCACAGCTGGAAAATCAATCTTAGTAGTTATGTGGCCGTTTTGCAAATGAAAGACCCTTGCTCTGCCAATTTGACGTTTTGAGCTCATGATTAACAAAATTACCTAAAATAGCGTGACCTAGCCCCTTTAATACATATTACGAAGTGCAAATCTGTAACGAATGTACTCTAAAATGTCGCGAAATGAACATGGGCTAGGACTACAATTATAGATTAGCAGCGTATGTCACTTAGAATTAAAAAGAAAAGCGGAGAAAAACCCTTAGAATTTTTTTTTTTTTCAAAAATTAGAAAAAGTTGACCAAACGATGTCGCACTACAATTGTAGGTTCAATGGCTTAAGAGCAAGTGCACTTTTAAAACCTCTACACTACCGAAAGATCAACTTCAATTTGTCAATTTTAAAGTATTTAGAGAAAGCTAATCCTAATAAGGCCCAGGGGTTGCCTTTTCCTTCGCTTTTGACCGGAGTGCTTCGAAGAAGACCAGTAATCTAAGTTCCTTCGGCCATTTTCAGATGAGAGAGATCGTGAAGCCTGGAGGGAGTGAACAAACCCGCGGGAGAATGATCCGAACAAAATGGCGGAGGGAAGGAAAGAAAATACAAATAGAACTTACTTATTATCAATCTTTTTCGAAGCATTCCGGTCCACAGCAAAGGAAGGGGCAATGTGTGATTGGCAGTTTTTATGCTAGAGACGTTAAAGTCGTCTCAAGACGAATTTAACGTCTAGTACAAAAACGAGAAATAAGACAGACGCATTTAACGTCTGACGACTTTAACGTCTTGTTTTAAGTGCGTCTCAACGACGCACATAACAGACGACTTTAATGTCTCAGACGTTAAATGCGTCTAGTATAAAAACGGGACGCCCTAACTTGGACGCATTTAGCCCTGAGTCCTTTGTTAATCTGCACTCCGTTCCTTCCTTGCTCTCTTGGTCGACAAGAAAAAACAAGCCATGCACCGAGGCTAAATATAGTTCCTCGTCCATCGCCAGAAAATATCCTGATTCCTAGACTGATTCCTGTCACAAAAAATATTTGCATCTGTCCTTCTAGGCGACGTTGAGACATAAACTTGAGTAGCTGCAATAGTCTATTTTACAGTTGTAGATAAGTTACCTGGCCTAAGAATGGAAGCGAGGCTGCTGGTGACCCTGTTTTGATACAAACCTCCGTGCTTTTGTAATGTTAATATGGACTAATTAGAATTACAACAACACAATTTACATGATAAAAGCAGTGAGGAATGTATCAATACAAGGTCACCGGCAGCCTCGCAGCCATTCAAAGGCTAGGTCTCTGAGCAAACAACTGTAAACTGGCTTATTCCGCCATGTTTATTTGCTCATATATTCGTGTGTTAACGTTTATTTGGTGCCGACTTTGCTCGTGCCCAGTGTCTTCCGATAATAGAACCTAGTCTTTTTTTAGAAAAATCTTGTTTTTGTCCGTTAGTTTGTCTACTTTTATGCGTCCCGTTTTTATACCAGACGGCTTTAACGTCTGAGACGTCAAATGCGTCTTGACGACTTTAACGTCTCTAGCATAAAAACGGCCATTAATAGACTTTGCGCCCGAACCTGAGCAGAGTGTAACGGTTGAGATTTCGTCGACGCGTTAGTCAAATCTTTAGCTTTTATTTATTTTTATTTCTATGTTGTTTCAAGGTGGTCAACTGTTTTACACAATTTACTGAATAGAGGGTAATGTGAAGTGCTAGATTTCTATCCCATATGAACAATGTGAGCGTTAGCCCTACTGATGGAAATGGGCCCACACAAGGACAGAGAAAAACTCTGACCAGGGTGGGAATTGAACCCACGACCTTCGGATTAGATCTCCGCCGCTCTACCGACTGAGCTACAAGGTCAGACGGGAGCAGGCCGTGGGAAGTGAAGATGTTAAAGTCACGGCAATGAACATGTACAAGTACAAGGAAAGGTTACGTTTATACAAACGTTGGCCGTGT
>NC_090881.1:22222088-22232088 GCF_036669935.1 Montipora foliosa
GTAAACTGCTTGAAAACCATACCTTTCACAGCGGCACATACCTATATAGCCCATATATGGCAGTACCCCCCTGGGGGTGATTAACCCTCTAAAAACTTTTGCACTATTTGTGACTTATACATGGCTGTACTAATTTTCTATCGCAGATAATTGCACTTTTAGCTTTCAAATGGACTCTTCAAATCTGGGTTATCACCTCTTATTATCGTGTCAAGTGCTCCCTAGCTGAAACAGGAGCATTGGGATATATAATATCCAAGAATCAAAACCTTCAGAATTATTAGATTTTAGACTCAAAAGATGTAATTCAGTTTGGGCTTGTTGGACATGAGATGTTAAGAACCAATAATATTCATATCCAACAATTTAAGCATAACGAAAAATTTCAACTACACATATGGTGTTTCTAGCATTGATTGGCTCTCTAAATCTCAGTTATCAGTCTCTGTACAGGTTAATCATGCCAGTTTGCCAATAACCTGATAGATTTGGTAGAAAGAGAAAATTTTAAGTATCAAACTGTTTAGAAACTTTATTGAAATTTATCAAAAATAATATTCTTCTATTTACACTTGCTGGATACGCCATTGGTTGAAGCCAACTGTGTGCCACATGCCTTGTTGGATCTCATAATAATTCAATGTGGGCTTGAGAAATGAAATTATGGTTAAATAATCAAACAAGCAAATCTATACAACCAGATTCTGTACAGTATGTACAGTAAGAGGATTATTCATTATACTATCACAATCAGAATTCATGGCATGGATTCCTTTCTTAGTTTATTTCGATGACTTCTTTTTGGAATGGAACAAGGTGCTACAAAGCAACAGAGGCATAAGGGGAAGGGTTGGCCAAATGGTCAGAGCACACGGCTTCCTACAATGGGGTTTGGGTTCCATTCACAGACACAATGTCATGTGTATTACTCCAAGTAATACAGCTTACCCTTTAACTAAAAACCAACATTTGATTTGATCTACCTTCATTTCATGTCATTTCATTTGATTGACAGTTGTCTCAAGTTAGTGGATCACTTGTGCTTAGCTGGATAGGTTTCAGCCTTCATTGAACTGATTACATGTATTTGAGTGATTGTAAGTTGGTACAAATCTGAACAATAAACTTGTTTTTTGGTTGTATCTTTTATCCCTAGTAATGAAATTTGGAAATGGCCAAAAAGCAAGATGAAAGGTCGTTCTGGGAGATACTTAAGGAATGTGCCAAGGAACCATTCCAGGCAAAGAAACAGACAGATCCTACACAGGCTGATGACACTTCAGCAAGTGCAAGTACAAGCACACACAATCATCATATGCAAGGTAAGACAGGTAAGGGAAGTCACTGCAGCTGTATGCCCTGCAAAAAGAAAAATTTTCAAATGTACAGAGGTAGTGAGTTGGTAGATTGATTGACATGTTTAGGAAGTCTTTGCTCTTGTCAAGCATGTAGATTAGTAGTTACACGAAGGGAAGCAACTATTTTATTTAAGTTTGTTTCACTATCATTAGGAGTATACATTATTAAGACTTTGTTCGGGTAGGAGCACCGTGGTTTCTCTTAAGGACCACCTTCTGAACGCGGTCAACGTCGTTCTTTTTAAGGCATGTAAAATGCCAAAGAAGGGTGACTCTCCCATGATGGTCATGTGTTGCTGAGTTATACCATTCTTCATTATTCAAGTATAAACACAACAAAAGCTCTCAGTACTTCTCATATGCACTCCTCAATGTCACTCCTTTAAGAAGTCAGATTTATCCCTTTGATTGCACTTGTAAACGTTGTTTCATCGTTTCATTGTTTCATTGCAACTAAACTTACACAAGGCTGTTATTGTTAAATTCTGACTGGTAATGTTATATGCCCACTATTTAAAATACCAGCTCTCACTGAGTCACGAATACGTTCCTAAGGAGCTCAAATGATATTTTTTTCTTGTCTGTTGTTTTCGTCCTTTTCCTTTGATCAGACCCGTGCTTCAGCGTTGAGATCTGCGGAGCAAAGCTTCGAGCGCACTATAAGAAAACAGCCAAAGTGCCCATATCTGCTTGGTCCAGATCGTCTCGCGTAGACATTGATCAGGTCTACACCCGACTATCCGTAGTAAAAAGTAAAGCCACATTAGCTGGGTCAGAACAATCCGAACTTGGCCACTACAGTAACCTCTTCACCCCAATCGGGAAAGGCAATCAACCAAAGAGGATTCTTGTGCAAGGAGAGACAGGAATTGGTAAAAGCACTTTTGCGAAGAAGTTGGCTGTAGATTGGGCCCGACTTCATGAGGCACCGACACTTTCGTCACCAGTGTCGCCTGGGCCTCCTAATCTCCAGACCCTGGGTACAAGAACCGGTTCCTTTCAGTTTCTCTCGCAAATGTTCCGTCGAAGGAGAGAAACACTGGGCTTTGAGGACGAGAATAACTCAAAGACAGAAGATGAACAAACAGCAGTTCTCAGGGAATCAAGCACACCAGCAAACGATGAACAAACAGCTGTCCTCAGAAAGTTCAAGCTTGTTATTTTCGTTGACCTCAAGGAAGTGTCCAAATGTCAAAGCTTCGAAGATGTCATTTATAACTCAAGACTTTTTGCCCATGAAGACAAATGGTTAGTAGAAGGTCTTCTGAATTACATCACCAATCATCAACATGAAGTTCTTCTGTTGCTGGATGGCTATGATGAGTATCACAGTGGACAAGAATCTCAAATCTTTGATATATTCAGTGGAAAAGAATTGAGAGACTGCTGTGTGTTGATAACAAGTCGAATTTCCAAAGCTGATGAACTCCAAGAATTCCAAGACCTGCTTGCAGAAATAACAGGATTCAGTGAGGAGGACAAACTGACGTATATAACTCGACAGCTTGGTGACGAAAGAGATGCCAAAGAGTTGTTGACATGTTTGTTGTTTGAGGGTCTGTTAGGCCTTGCAAAAGTTCCCTTACTTTTGCTGTTCTTTTGCATGCTATGGAAGAAGAAACAGTCAGAAGGCTTCTCGAAAGGCAAAACGAGCTTATATTTGAAAATTGTCCAGCACGTTTTAAACTACAATCAAGGAAAGAACACTTCTCCTCACTTTAGCACAGCAGAGGATAATGCAGAGATCCTCAATCAAATCGGTAAGCTGGCTTTAGAATGTCTTTTAGACGATGACCACATCTTCCCGTATGGTAAACTTTCTTCTGAAGTCCTGTGTGAAGAAAGTGTTGTCATTGGTTTACTTCAAGTAGCTGAGTGTACAGAAAGCTTGCAACCAACGGAAATGGTTTCTTTCATTCATAAGAGCATACAAGAATTCTTAGCAGCATGGTACGTGACTCACAAATGTATACCTGATGGAAATCTCGGTTTGATTGAAGAGCACACTCAAACCTTGAACAGCTGTCGCGAGTTCGAGAACGTTTTGCGATTCATATGTGGACTAAGCGATGAAGGAGCAGCGAAAGTGTTTGAACATTTGAAGTCAGTGAGAATAAACGATCCTTCACTTGATATATCAGAAAAGATATCTAATGAAGACCACAAATACAAGCCATTGGATGACGTTTTTGCGAGACATGAATATTTCAGTGATTTGGTTTTTTATTGCTTTGAAGATGTACAGTCAAAAGAAACGCTTGCAAAAATTTGCGTTGAATGCTTTGACGGGATCACAGTTATCTCAGAACCACCTTCTCACGTTGCGTTACTGTTTTCCGGTGTGAATTCCTGGACTTTTATTTTTAATCCTTGTTTCTTGTTTTTGAAATTTAAAGATGCCCTTACAACTCTTTACAAGGTGGTAGAAACAGTAAACTTCCTTGATGCCCCAATGAAGATAACTGAGAATTCTGAAAATGTTCCCCTTGGAGTATTTTTGAGAAAGTTCCTCGACGTTGAATGTGAAATGCATTGTGGTTTTTCATCAATCCTTGATATCCACGACGGTGATGTCAGTGTTTATTTCAAAGACTTAGTCCTGCGTTGTGCTGCCCATGCCAGAGTATTCACTGAGAGTGCACAGGCTGCTGCTTTACCGTGTCAGTCGGTAAGCTTGGTTCCACAAAAAACGTCTCTTAAGTTCTTAAGTACGTTTCGTTGTTTTGGACTTTCTGCAATGAAAGATCTTGGTGCTGTAATCAAAAATTGCACCCATTTGATGAGTATCGACGTTCGAGATGCGGAAGACAGTGTTTGCGAATTTTTGCAACAGCTCCCAAACCCTAGCAAGTGTGATTTAAAATTGATTTGTCATTTGATGTCAAAAGGAGCTGAAGAACTCGCTGAATTGTTGCCAAGGTTTGAAAACATCGCGGCACTTTGTATTTCCTTTGATAGGTGCTGTGCTGAGAAAGGAAGCGTGAGGTTGGTTTCCAGTATCACGCACAAGAGCCTCATTCAACTGTCGCTACTTGAAATCCACCTGACGCCAGCAGTTGCTGCAGCGCTCGGTCTTTTGTTCCAGAGATTGTCATCCTTACAATCTCTTTATTTAGAAGGCACAGGTGATAGTTTGAATGTTGAAGATATGTTGGCCCTTTTTGGCAGAATAGACAAAGACATGCCGTTGGAATCGTTGACGTTCACCAATGTCAATGTTAGTGGGAGTCTCACTCCACTAACCAGAAAGCTTTGCTTTTTTCCGCATTTGACATCTCTGGTCCTTGATTACTTGGATTTGAATGAAGATGACCTGCAAGATTTGGAAACGTCCCTTAGTGATGTCCCAAACTTGAATAAGCTAAGCCTCAACGGTAACGCATTGGATCACTAGCAAAAGCCCCTCGCATCATTTTTAATGAAACTTGGTAAAATCAAGTATTTTGATTGCATAGGTTGCAAATTGTCAGGGGAAACTTTACGAATTCTTCAAGAAGCACTTCCCCATTTATCCATTGCTTCCGAAAACTGCATTGTTCACTGACTGGCCAAGGCGTTGACCTCGTTCCAAAATGCTATGCTACAAGCAAGCAAAGTTTTGACTATTTGAATTGATGATGATTTGGTTTCCTTGCCTTTGAACTGCTCCAATTGGTCATCAGTGATTTTGTCACCAAGAAAGTGTCTGGCGATCCAATTTCCACACGAGCGTGCAACGTAAATGAAGCACCTGTCAGAGTAGTGTTACCATTCAAGGATCAGAGATCACGGGCCAATTCCGCGCGAAGACAACTTGGGGAACTAGGCCGCAAAATTGGAATTGATATTCGCCCCGTGTATACAAGTCGTAAGATCGGGCACGAGATCAACCAAAGGAAAAGAAGCCACTTATCATTAACCAGCAACGCGTTGTTTACTACTACAAGTGCATGTGTTTTGTGTGATACAAACTATGTCGGGTATACGTGCCGACACCTTTATCAGCGCGTTGAGGAAGACAAAGGATCGTCTTCAATTGGGAATCACATTAAAGAGCAACATGGAACATAGCCTACGAATGCAGACGTATTTCCGGTGGTCGTTTCTCTCCGCCGGAAATACGTCTGCGTTCGCAGGCCACATGGAACAGTCCCAAGTGACATATATCGTGATTTTAAGATCTTAAGAAAGTGCCAAAGTAAATTCGACTGCCTGATCTACGAAATGCTCTTTATAAAGGAGCTTAAGCTAACTTTTAACAAATAGTCAGATTCAATTCGTGCAATGTTATTTATATAGTTTTCTATAATATTTTATTATTTCAGCACTTACATTTCAGCGCTTGCATTTACTTACATATTTTATCGGTGGACATTCTCACGCATTAATTTCTACTTATATTTGTATATTTCATTCGCTTTTTCTACAACTTGAAAATGATCTCAGGGAGATCGAAAGGTCGTTTTTGATCGCTAGTTTTTATTCTGGAATTTAATGATAATTTTTTTTAAAAAGAAGAACCAGAGTGCAGCTGACATCAACGGATCTGTCAATTACCGGTTTAGATCGCGCAGACCTCTTCAGGACGTCTAACAAGATATAAAGCGGCAGGAATTGGTTTAAAACAATTTAAGGTAAATCGTAAACCTTAAAAATACAACTTTGCTCCATTATACCGAATGAAGAGGACTTTCGCATTTCCTACTTTTAGTGCCAGAGATGACGGCAATGAAAAAAGTGGAAATTTTTTTGCAGAAGCGCAAAAATCTTTGTAGACAAAAATTTTTCAGTCTCTCCAGAAAAGTACACAATAGTTCCCCACGTAAGCAAGCAAGCTACCTTGAAGACATGGGATTCAAAGGTTAGAAACTTAGAAATTTTTAGCATGCATGCGTTCTCGTCCGTTTCCTTGGTTATTAGGGACCTTGAGCATGGACGACGACGACGACGATTACGAGAACGTTATCTAAAAATATTATTTCTCGTTACTGTAATAATTTTGCGATTACTCCATGTCGTGCGGGTTGGAAAGTGTGAATACACAATCCAAGAATAAAATTGATGAGAACGGTGTGGATATTCAGAGAGAAAATTGAAAATTCATCGTAATTTGCTCTCGTCCTCCACATGACCTCAAATTTGATCATTTCACGTCGTAGCCAAGCGAGAACGGCAAAGAAATGTATCAAAATGTGAAACGGACGTGCAGGGGACCGTGCAGGGCGTGCAAAGCTATTGTTTTTGCTCACTAAATATGGAAATTTGTGGCGTTCTCATAGCCGTCCTCGTCGTCTTTGCTTAAGGTCCCTATTACCAGAAGCTGGTGTGCTTCTGTTATTATTGATCTCATTTAACCACCACGTAAGAAAACATATGGTTCCATGTTTGATGTATAGTAATGTTGATTAGGAATGTTTCAACGTGACAGTGGAACCCTCAAATCAGCTGCAATGAAATTTATCAAAAGTACGAACTACCAGGCTTTTGGTCTTTGTCAAATGCGTTGATAAAAGTGTTACTTTTGAAATGAAACCAATTTTTTTCCTCCAAAAAAAAGAAAAACAATGTTGGTGTTGCATTACAATTATTTTGTTGAAAGGGCTCAGAAGTTGGCTGAAGGCATTTATCACAAATATAATAAGTTACCAGTAAAGATAATTTTTACCAAAGATGACCGTAAAAGACACAAATCAACAGATATTTTATATTTGGTGACTTTTTTGTGGATAACGAAAAAGAAAGGAAGTGAGAGATCACTGCTGTTTCACAGAAATTTGTGCATGGAGGAATATCACCCAATGCTTGCATGCAACTTTTTGTACTGAAAGCCAAAGGTACTTCCCTTCACAACCTCTCTGGTTATTATTCACCTCTTTTTATAAAAACTGGCTAGTTTCAAGTATTTTATGGTCAAGAGGAGACTGGAAGGTTTTGGAGCCCATCATCAAACTGTGTTGCTAAAGGATTGCCAACACTGAAGAAAGATATATATCTTTTTCAAAAAAGATTATAGATTTATCTGTAGTTTTAAATTTATCAGCAAAACAATTGATGCTTTTGTAACGAATCACACTTATGAAGGTTTTACTGAATAATAATAATAAGTTTTTGGAAAGTACTCATCCATTGAAGAGAAAAGGTGTTTTCACTTATGACTATATGAGCAACTTTGAAAGGTTTGATGATATAATTCATCTCAAGAAGCTCTTTTCCGGAATTCTGAATGATGAGCATACATTATTAACTTGTTCAAAAGGTCGGGGGAACGTCAGTTGGTTCCAAATCAACTAGAGATTATCGTGTTCTTTACTCTAAGCATAGTTAATCGAGGGACTGGTTATGAAACCTTAGAACCTTCAAAAGCGAGAACAATGTTGCAATCGATGTTGAATTGACCGTGACCCTGCACAATCTTTTGTTTTCCCTTCGCACGGGTTTGCAAATTAGTTGCGCATAATTTAATCGAAGGATTTGATTGGTTATCTTCTCGAAAAAAAGGTATGTTTTGTGCAGGGTCAAGGCCAAAAATACGGACAAAAACATGAAACAAAGGAATTGGTCGAGTTTCATAACCATCTCTATGCATTAACTATGCTCTAAGACAGATGTGTTGGCAGATTGTGTTGAAACTTTCGAGAGTTTTGACTTTCCCGAGTTATGAACTTGATCCAAATTGGAAGTTTGTGTTACGATTCTGCACTTACGATTAAATGAAACAAACGTATGTTTAAAGTGTGGGTTATAGACGGAAAATAGAAGTGCTGTGCATGGTGAATTTTTGCGTTCCGACTCGATTCCGATCGGGTCATTCTGCGGGATCCCGTGGAGATCGGGTTTGGATTAACAGTTAACATTTTGTTGAACTCAACTTCGTAAAGCTTGTTCTCCATGCTTGCGCTTATATCTCCACGTAAAACGCTCTTCTCACAAGTAAATGCCTCTATGTGAAGTCTTAAAGTGGTTTTCTCCAATTTTGATTGATTTTTTTTCTCATCTGAGAAAAAGGAATAGGAGCGAAGTGATATAGAGCATCACCCTTTTGAATGTTTATGCATCTGGATATATATAAAAGGACATAATGGTGTTTGAAATACGTAACGGTAATGGAGTGATTTTATTTACCTTTACGTTTTGGTTGATTTTGGCGCCTCACAATTGTAATTCCCTGACGCGAGCATCGTTACTGTTGTTCTATGCTTTCACCATGTCAGATTGTGTTACAAATTATAAAATTGTGCAATATAGGGCTCATAGATGATTGATCTGGTTGTTTTAGCAGTTGTATGTGACGCTCTTGACTCGTGTGGCAGCTGCAATGAAGGCGGGTATGTTAAATACAGGTCACATTCTACGGGTCAAGACTAGAAGTCGCTGCTCCAATAGTCAACAACTAAGCCAAAAGTTTCTCCGAGACCTGAAACAACATTTTTGTTGAGTGATTAGCGCTAGGAAACACTTTTGGTGTAGTTTATTTGTCTGCAGCACAGTGACATGTACACTCACCTGTGGAATGCGACCTGTGTTTTAGTTTTTTTCACGCCGGAGCGCTCACTTTCAGTGTTGGAGAGTCTTTAGTCAACCTATACAGCCGCCCGTCTTCACTCACGGCCAACCCGAGGACGGCAGGCGAGAAGACGCGTCCTGCTGCCCGTCCCTCGGGATGGGGGTCTGAAACGAAGGGTTGACTGTTGTCATGTGTTCGTTCTCGACCAGCGATGTAAAATTTCGTGAGATGTGTGGACTGAAAACCTTCTGGGGCCCAAGTGAAGATTCTCTCCGTATATTAAAGTATTTGAATTTGAAAAAAATCTCCCAAGTCAGTTGTGTTACCAAGTTCTTTTATCTTTCTTTGTTCTTTGGCAAAAGTTTTATCGATAATTTAAGAATTAAGTTAACATACGTAGGCTACGCAGCTCAGTTGTTCTTTTCATTAAAAAGTTCATTTCAGTACTTCCCGTTTCAGAATTGAAAACTTCGTCTTCATCTGATTCTTACAGGCAAATCAATCGTAAGACGTATTTTGATCTATAATTCGTCTAAACACCGTATTTGTATCTAGACGAATTGCAGACGAAATATCCGTCTTAGACGAGTTATTCGTCTCTGGTATAAATTCGGCCATTAAAACATTCAACTTTGATCACCCACAAGCATAATGTCACTTGTTGAGTTTCAAGCCTCATATCAGTGTGTCCCATTTTGAATGACAGGCTCTCTTTAATCAGATCTCTCCTTGACACCTTCAGTCTCAAAGGACACTGAGACCTGAACGCGAAAAGGTAAGCAATTAAGAACCTTCGCATATTCGTTTTTTGTCCTCACTATCTTTTCCTGGAACCAAGCCCTGCTCTTCCTCTCCCCTCCCCCCCCCCCCTCCCCCCCGGCCTCAGAGAATGTCTGTGAGGTATCCAGTCCTCCTCTTCTCTAACAAACCCTCACTTCCTACTAAATAATCAGTAAAATGCGGCTCTTGCGAGAACAAATCAAAGTCTTCCTTATAAAAATTATTTTTCATTCATTCATTCATTCATTCACATCAAAAATGAATGTTTTTTTGCCAATGCAAAAATTCTGCTTTTACGCTTTTAAAAAGCGCACGAAATGAGCACGTAATTGGCCGGGGTCTTTTTCAGTCTTCAAATTGAAAGTTACATTGCTGAATA
>NC_090881.1:22239588-22244588 GCF_036669935.1 Montipora foliosa
TACCGACTGAACTACAAGGTCAGACGGGAGCAGGCCGTGGGAACTGAAGATGTTTAAGTCACGGGAGTGAACATGTACAAGTATAAGTACAAGGAAGGGTTACGTTTTTACAAACGTTGGCCGTGTCGCACTTTATATTTCAACAGACTTAACTGATTAGAGTGTAATGAGAAGTGCTAGTTTTGTACCCCATATGAACCATGTGAGCGTTTTCCCTACTAATAGAAATGGGCCCACACAAGGACAGAGTAAAACTCTGACCCGCCTTCTCAGTTTGCCAGACGAGTGTACAGACCCATTCCAGTAATTCCCAATCTGGAGGACAAAACAATGGTTGTTCTCTTCCCTGAGAGAAACAAACCTTTCCAATGCAAAACGATGTAATAATTGTTTTGTCCTCCAGATTGGGAATTAACTGAAAGGGGTCTATTCCCTTTGGCACAATATTGGCCACTGGACAGTGATGATCACAAAACATCGGCAACCAACCTACAGGATACGGCCAAATCGATGTTTTCATCCTCTGACTACTGCATCTGTCTTTTATTGTCTTTGCTGATGACACTAACATATTCTTCAAACATAGGGGATATTTCTGAAATTGACAATACCGTATTTACCCGTGTATAATACGCACCCCAATTTTGGACTGCATTTAAAAAAAAAAAAGTTGAGTGAAAAGCAGAGAAATTGTTCATGCAAAACTAGTGTGAAAAAGATCTATTTCCTGGATAAGAAAATTTGTTCTGCTACATAAAACAGTAAAGTAAATAAGCCTATGTAAAGAGTTTAAAAACTGAAACCTTTATACAAACTTTAACTAGTAGTCACAATCGAACAGCACTTCTCTCGCACAAGATTCGTCGTTGACAAGTTCATCTTGTTGTCCGTCCACAAGATCGTCTTGTGTGTTATCAAAGTTTTTTTACTACTCCATATTTGACAAAATAATATGGTGTTTTCTCTGTAAATGCTGCTTTCATGCTCACACGAGTCACACGAGCTTCGAAAGCATAAACAAGCAGGCTTTTTCGTCTCCCCAGTCCCAACACGTGGAGCACGCCAAACTCTTCATTCCTTCGGCATCAAGTCGGCCTTTCTCTTGGGCGTCGCTGATAACCCTGTGCTTGTTTTCAACTTTAGGCACCGTTTTCCTCTTGAAAATCACCATTGGTCTTAATTTTAATTCATCACCAGCATGCGCCAACAAAACAGTTGCGTGACATTAATTTTCTTCGACACCGGTGCAACCTGTAATGTGCTACCATTCAAAGAATATGTGCGAGTTACTGGTGACCAGAATGGAGAAAAGCTAGATGCAGATTTCATCGGCATTGATACCTACGGAGGAACGAGAATAAAAGTGCTAGGCTCTACAGATCTTCAGTTTAAAGATCTGTGAGGAAAGGAATACTCAATTCGGATAGTTGCTGTTCACCTGGTTGCAAATCCCTTACTGAGCTTGCAGACTAGCAAAGGTCTTGGAATTATGTCATTTCCCAGTGAATATGGCCGAGCACTAGGTGCCAAAGGTTGGCTTGAAGGCGAAATCATCAAAGAATACTGAGATTTAAAGACTGTGTGGTGAAGTGACTGATTTTCTTTTCTTTCTTTTAAAAGAAAGGGGATGTATTGATGTGATTTGACTAAGAAGATTGTGTGACATTGAAAGAACGTTCTAGATTGCTGAATAGTGGTAGAGTGTTTAGGAATCAGTAGTTATTTATACAATGCAAGTCTTAAGATTTGTGATATTTACAAATGTATAGAACATTAATCACTGAGAATGTTCTTAAGAATACATGTACATGTAGTGTAGCACAACCTATATAAGAGAGTTGTATGCGTGTTGTTGTTGTTGTAGTTTTATTGCCTTTGTTAAGTGAGTGAGATAGACCTCCATGAGTTAGCATTTGTTGTCTTCTTTGCGCAATACCATTGACCAGCTGTCCTGCTGATGGATCATTAAGTGTCTACTTGAACTTAACAAGAATGATAATTATCTGTATTGGGAAAACAAAATGTACAAGCGAATAAGGTCTATTGAAGTGTCGATTGTTATTGTTGTTTCCATTTCCGGAGTCCACATTTCTGGTTTTCCTTATGCAAAATTTTTGCCAAGTTGTATTAAAATATGCAAGAAAAAACGTCATCAGCATTCACTCAGATGGTTTCTCTTGCACTGAAGTTAAATTGAATGCACTTGGATGCACTCCAGACTTCTATAAGGGTCTCATAATTTGGAAACCACGTGTAAAAGTGAGTATCAATAAGGCTTTTTGACAATCTCTGGAGCCAAAACATGAAGGCATATTTTTCTTTGAAAAAAAAACCTCCTTTGTCAGGTGTTCCACCTCATAAGGTCTTAGCAAACTAGGGCCCATGACCTATAGCTTCTTTGAGATCTGGAGGACCTATGAACTGAGGCTGCATATTACTACAGCACATGTTATAAACTGAGGCTGTTGTAACTTGTTGCATATACTACAGCACTTTTTTTTCGTTTTTCATCTTACAACCTCTGCTTTCTTCCGTACAACTTCTGCTTTTACCTGGATCAGCGTTTTGCGTAGAGTGATTGATATGACTTAATCCATGACCTCATAGGGTATTTTATTTCATATTGAGCGAAAGTTGCCTCTATTGATCCATCGTTGTGTTTTTACTGTTTCAACACTCCATCCTATTTATTTCACACGTTTTACAGGTTAGGTTCTTCGTTTAGGTGTGCGTACCCTTGAGTTCTTAATACATTAATATTAATTGGTGAGTTTGAATAGTTGAGGGTTAAGTGAACTGTTTTCAAACAAATAATCAGGTCAAATCATCTCAAGGCAAGGTAGTTGTTTCTAGGAACTAATAATGATAATTATTGATAATAACTACAGTCGAAGCTCTCACTGCGACTACTCTCGTAAGCGACCAGTTCCAATTACGACCACCAATGTAAAACCCCGTTTTAAATGTCACTTAAAGTCTCTAATTGAAAGCTCTCGATCGTAAGCGACCGTTTCCATAAGCGACCGCGACCACCTTTGGGATTACCCTACTGGACTTTCTGATTGTTTTTAAGCTCTTGTAAGCGACCACTCAGAGTCTCATCTATGTATGCCAACACTTTTATAAAAAGACAACCCACTGCGCTGAGCATTTGAAAGAATGTGATCGGCATGACAGACCTGCACCGGCCTCTCTTTTGTACCGGTTTGTGGTTACAGATACTTTTGCAACTTTCAGTTCACAGTTTTGCTTTAACGAGCATGTGCGATTTACCCTTCTTGTCTGATGTGTAAGAAGGTTTCTTGAATATGTTTGCCAGCAATGGCTGGTTTTCAATAAAACTCCAGTTGCGCGTCAGTATTGCTTGAAGATTTGACACTGCTGGGTTGTATGTTGTGACAAATGGTAAAATTTTCTGGGTGGTTTTGGGCTTTTGTTTAAGAGCCGTCTGTCTTCCCAAAAAAATGACCTCAGATAGCGTTCCCTCGATAAACTGCTTAGGGTAGCCTCGCTCTTCAAGGAGGGCTTTAAATGTGTTTTGGCTGGGAATGTCTGATAAGGATATTTTGGAAGATGTGAGTGAAAGTAAGAAGTTCCCAACCCTGAATCTTCAGTACCATCAATGAGATTTTACAAATTCCAGAGACTCTTGCTGAAAGCTCTCATAAGTGACCATCCTCTATTGTTTATAATTTTGTTGCTTACAAGAGCCCATTCTCATAAACGACCAGCTCTAGTTGCGACCACTTTTTCGAATTCCCTTGGTGGTCGCTTACGAGTCAGAGCTTCGATTGTAGTAACAATTTAGTGACCCAAACTAATTAAAATATCCCGACTGCTTTTAAAGGATAGAGTTGAACAGTAGAGTAGTATATTGTGATTTTGATCTTCATTATGTCTGCATTATTGGAAACTAGGCCTCACAGATGATAATATTTTTTCTTACAGCTAATGTGAATCAACAGTTTAAAAGATGGCAAGTGTGGCACCATCATTTTCATCCACTAAGGAAACAACAAACTATGCACGGTTGTGTCGTCTTTTAGTGGATATTGGAACTCAGGTGTTTAGAGACACCTTTGACAGGATACATCCCCCAAGCTGTCTCCACTGGATATTGGCCGGTAAGTTACCTACATTGCAATCCCTGCGAAAAAGGAAGATTTTAAATGTTACCCAGTGGGGAAGGCTGTTCCCAGCTATCTCATCATCAGTCTCATCAGCTAGCTTTGACATTACGCTTCTGATGGTACTGCTGAGGAACATTTGTGGCTTGAGTGCCCCTGCCAGCACTGGAACCTGGGACATCCTCCCCCCTGCTTCTGATAACAGCATTGAAGCCAACATAGCAAGAATCAAGTATTACAGAAACAATGTCTATGCTCATGCAACCCAGGCATCTGTTGACGAGCCAACATTCCATGCGTTATGGCTTGAGATCAGCAATGCACTGTTAGCACTTGGATCTGCAGCAAGTTATACATCTGCAATAAGCCGACTGAAGACTGATTGCATGGATCCTGATGTTGAAGAGCACTATTGTGAGTTGCTTAAAGAGTGGAAGAAAGATGATGATAGCACCAAGGACAAACTTGAACAACTTGAAGGTACACTACCTTATTAATGGGCATTCATTGTTAAATTCAACCGCATTTGAGCCTTTGATACTTCGTATTTTTTGTGCACCAGTTGCTTTTGTTCCTCGAAAAGAGGAAAGAGCATCATAATGTTACAATAAGTTAATTTAGATTGATGGCTCTAGAAACAGCTCTTGATCCTTGGCAATAAATTCAGTGAACTGAGAATTGATATTATTTCTGTAAACACATGACAAATTCAGGAAAAAGAAAATTGAACACTACATCCATTCAGCTGGCTTATGAAGTGGCGTGTATTACTACTTTCGCTTCCTCCTGCTGGTACACTCTACCACCACTAAGAAAGGCCATTCAGCTTGAGGTTGCATGAAATTTACGTGACATTTTTTTCAGAATTGAATT
>NC_090881.1:22249588-22262088 GCF_036669935.1 Montipora foliosa
GACAATTCTTCAGAAAAGGGTTTATATAATAAAGATATTTTTTTATTTGACTTTATTTTTTTTATAACTTGCTCAAGTGAACAATAGCCCATTGGATAAGACCGCAAGAGGTAAAAAAAATTGTCATAATTATTCAAGATGGCCCAGAAATTTTAACAGCAAAGGTGATACTGAAATATGGTTATTTCGTATACAACTTTTTTTTAATGTTCAGGAAAATTTGATTGTATAGACATCACTTCCTGTGGTTTAATGTTATTTTTTGTTGGAGTGGAAATTCCCTTTAAACTATTTGGACCATTATTCCTACTGAGTTACTGTGAGTTGTTGGCTTCGTTGGCCATAGTAATCTTTTACCCCCAAGACACAAGGCCTCTTACAATATTAGACACTAACGTAGTTTTACCTTTCCTCTCATCCCAGCATTGTGCAAATGTTTTAATTCGTAATTTTAAGTGCATTTCGTACCGACATTTATATTTTTAGCCCTAGATTTTCAGCCTTAGATTTACTGATTATAATTTTTATCCAACTTGTAAATAGTCTTATATTATTACAGTTTGTTCATTCATTGTAAATAATTACGCAATTCAGCAACTGGCTGTTAAATTTTTATCGTTAATATCTATCTATCTAACATCTATCTAACTATCTACTTTCATCGTTTCTACCTTTTATTTCCCGATTTCTTTTTCTATTTTCAATAATACAGAGATGCAGAAGACACAAGGAGTGCACACTCAGGACAAGCTAAAAGAGTTTCAGGGTAGGTTGAGAAGAATCTTAAGCTTTGCTTGTGAATCAAATTGTGAAGACGTTGTATATTGATTTGTTAAAAGACACGAACTTGTGTGTTAAAAGTAAAGCCGGGCAAGAAGTAACCCACTTCCTTTATGGCCTGTTTTGTTTTCCTAAGAATCATTTGAGGAGTTGAAAGCAGAAGAAAACATCCTCATTTTCTTTTTTTTTTCCAATAATAAAGAGACGGTGATAAGAAAGTTGGAGACACATGAAGTGCACTCTCAGGGCAAACTAAAGGAGATCCAGGGTAGGTTGAGAAGAGTCTTAAGCTCCGCTTGTGAATAAAAGTGTGTCTTTTAGCTGGTAAAAGACTATGTACTTATTGACTGAGTGGGAGTAGCCTGCGAACAGGCCCTCCGAGGAACTGGGGTTGAGGGTAGACCACCGCAGACAGAGAGCCTGCTCGCAGGCTAGAGTGGGAGGGCCGGACGGGACAATATTTGGCCCGAGGTCATGGCGTACGGACCGCCGGAGCGCCAAATATTTTCCCGCCCGGCCCGACCTAACTCAGTCAATAAGCATTTTATCATATGACCACCGCGCTTTTCCATTTTTTTTTTTTTTTTTTTTTCCGGGTAACATAATTCGGAATGTTCACTTACGTCGCTCATTTTGACCGAAAAGTCGGGATTTATACAACAACAAAGTTGTTTTAGTTCGCATCTCGCGCTCGCTTTCATGGGAAAACTGTTGAGAAAATCCCCGTATGAGGGCCGTACGCGATCCTAGCAGGGCCGGGCGGCTTTTTCCGGCCCTGCTCGTGCCATCGCGTACGGCCCTCATACGGGGATTTTCTCAATAGTTTTGCAATGAAAGCGCGCTCGGAGCCGCACGGGTCATATGATAAAAACTTGCACGTTAAAAGCAAAGGCAAGAAGTAACCCACTTCCTCCATTTCCTGTTTTGTTTTCCTAAGAATCTTTCAAGCAGTGGAAATCAGAAGAAAGCATTAGGAAGGTCGAGTTGAACAAAGTAAAAGGTTTGCACTTAACGTTAAAAAGGCTCAAAGCAAAAAATGAAAGTTAATGTAACAGTAGTGTCATAATAATAGCGGTAATGATGATAATAGTAATGAGTGTTAATTTCCTTTATTATATGACTAGCTCCGTGAGCAGGCAAGATGAACCAAATCGTGTGCTGTGATTGGCTACCCAAGCGGGCAAGATGGAGCTATCTTGCCCGCTCGGGATTTCTCGCTTGGTCCCGCAAGATCAAAGATCAAAGATCATTTTTTGGTGTTTTAAGTCATATAATAAATCCTTTATTGACCAAGATTGTTCGGTCAAGATGGCTGGATATATATAATATAATATAATAAACATCTTATTTAACGAGCTTAGTTAGTCTGTATGGGAGAATCTTGACCTCGGCCGTGTGCACAGACCTCGTGCTCCGTTAATAAGAGCTTAATATTTTTAGCAAGTGATTTGTAAACAACCGAGAACGTGTGACAGATTTGTTCGTGACAAGCGCAAGACAAACGTCACCACCTCAACTAGTCAAACGGTTTTTCTACAGTACAAATATGGTGGAATATTTGTACTCGTTTCGTGCGTTTTCTGTGCAATAACAAATACAGTTGGATAATAATGATAGTAATAATGAAAAAAGAATGAAGCAGTGATAGCGTTGACGATGAAGATGAAGGTTCATTAAAAAAGCAGGAATCTAAACCTTCTGTTATACTTCCCAAAAGAGACAAGGACTTCGTTCAGCATGTTGAACGAAACGTTGGCCGAAATGATCATTTCTCTTTTTTTTACTTTTTTTCTCATGATCAGAGTCTTTCAGTGAGGACATTTGCCGAGCAAAGCTCCAAGAACATTACAAAAGAACATCCAAAGTGCAAACGTCTTCTTGGTCCAGGTTGTCTCTTGTAGACATTGATCAAGTCTACACCCGACTGAGTGTAATACAAAGGCAAACCACCTTAGCTGGTTCAAAACAGTCTGAAATGACTCACTACAGTGACCTCTTCAGTCCAATCGGTAAGGGAAATAACCCAAAGAGGATTCTTGTGCAAGGAGAGACGGGAATTGGTAAAAGCACTTTTGCGAAGAGGCTGGCGATGGACTGGGCTCTCCTTGGTAACACTCAGACTGAAGATAAACGAGCAGCTGTTCTGGGGAGGTTCAAGCTTGTTGTTTTCGTTAACCTCAAGGAAGTGTCCAAATGTCAAAACCTCAAAGATGTCATTTATAACTCAAGACTTTTTGCCCGTGAAGACAAATGGTTAGTAGAAGGTCTTCTGAATTATATCACCAACCATCAAAATGAAGTTCTTCTGTTGCTGGATGGCTATGATGAGTATCACGGTGGACAAGAATCTCAAATCGTTGACATATTCAGTGGAAAAGAATTGAGAGACTGCTGTGTGTTGATAACAAGTCGAATGTACAAAGCTGATGAGCTCCAAGAATTCCAAGACCTGCTAGCAGAAATAACAGGATTCAGTGAGGAGGACAAACTGACGTATATAACTCGACAGCTTGGTGACAAAAAAAATGCCAGATATTTGTATGATCACTTGAAAAAAAACAAACTGAAAGATCTTGCAAAAGTTCCCTTACTTTTGCTGTTCTTTTGCATGCTATGGAAAAAGGAACAGTCAGATGGCTTTTCGAAAAGCAAAACGAGCTTATATTCAAAGATTGTCCAGCACGTTTTAAGCCACAACCAAGGAAAGAACACCCCTGCTCGCTTTAGCACAACAGAGGATAATTCAGAGATCCTCAATCAAATCGGTAAGCTGGCCTTAGAGTGTCTTTTAAACGATGACCACATCTTCCCGTATGGTAAACTTTCTTCTGAAGTCCTGAGTGAAGAAAGTGTTGCCATTGGTTTACTTCAAGTAACTGAGTGTACAGAAAGCTTGCAACCAACGGAGATGGTTTCTTTCTTTCATAAGAGCATACAAGAATTCTGCGCAGCTTGGTACGTGACTCACAAATGTATACCTGGTGGAAATCTCGGTGTGATTGAAGAGCACACTCAAACCTTGAAAAGCTGTCGCGAGTTAGAGAACGTTTTTGGATTCATATGTGGACTTAGTGACGAAGGAGCAGCAAAAGTGTTTGACCATTTGAAGTCAGTGAGTACAAACGATCCATCACTTGATATATCAGAAGCGATACCAGGTGGAGACCACAAATACAAGCCTCTAGATGACGCTGTTGAGAGGCACGCGCACTTCAGTGATTTGGTTTTTTATTGCTTTAAAGATGTACAGTCAAAACAAAACCTTGCAAAATTTTGCGTTCATTGCTTTGGCGGGATTACAATTCTCAGAGAACCACCTCCTTATCTTTCGTTACTGTTTTCCGGTGTGAAATCCTGGACTTTTATTTTTGGTCCTTTTGAAGACTTGAAAGAAAAAAACGTTGTTTCAACTCTTTACAATGTGGTAAAAACACTGAACTTCCTTGATACCACAATAAAGATAACTGAGAGTTCTGAAAATGTTCCCCTCGGAGTATTTTTGAGAAAATTCTTCGAGTTTCAATGTGAACAATATGGTTTTTCATCAATCCTTCATATCCACGACGGTGATGTCAGTGTTTATTTCAGAGACTTGCGATTGTGTTGTGCTGCCCATGCCAGACTATTCACTGAGAGTGCACAGGCTGCTGCTTTACCGTGTCCGTTGGAAAATTTTGTTCCAGGAAAGACGTCTCTTAAGTTCTTAAGTACGTTTCAGTGTTATCATAGTTCTACAATGGAAGCCGGTGATCTTGGTGGTGTAATCAAAAATTGCACCCATTTAATGGGTATCTTCGTTTATCTTATGGGAGACAGTGACATTGTTTGCAATTTTTTGCAACAGCTCCCAAACCCTAGAAAGTGTGATTTAAAATTGGTTGGTCTGTTTATTTCAAAAGGAGCTGAAGAACTCGCTGAATTGTTGCCAAGTTTTGAAAACATCACGAAACTTTGTATTTCCTTTGATGAGTGCTGTGCTGAGGAAGCAAGCATGAGGCTGGTTTCTAGTATCACGCACAAAAGTCTCATTTCCCTGGCGCTATCTGAAATCCACCTGACTCCCGCAGTTGCCGCAGCGCTCGGTCTGTCGCTCGCGAGATTGTCATCCTTACAAAATCTCCTTTTAGTTGGCACAGGTGAGACCAGTTTAAATGTTGAAGACATGTTGGCCCTTTTTGGCGGAGTAGACAAAGACATGCCATTGATAACGTTGACGTTCAGCAATGTCAGTGTTAGCGGGAATCTCAGTCCACTGACCAGAAAGCTTTGCTTTTTTCCGCATTTGACATGGTTATGCCTTGAACACTTGTATTTAAATGAAAATGACCTGCAAGATTTGGAAACGTCCGCTAGTTATATCCCAAACCTGTATATCCTGAGCCTGTGCGGTAACGCATTGGATCATTTGCAAAAACCCCTCACCTCATTCTTAATGAAACTTTGTGAAATCAAGCTTTTTTATTGCAGGGGTTGCAAATTGTCACGAGAAACTGTACGAATTCTTAAAAAAGCACTTCCCCATTTGTACATTTATTCGTTTACCCCATGAATGACTAACTGGCCAATGCATTGACCTCGTTCCGAATGCTGTGCTACAAGCAAGCAAAGTTTTGACGATTTGAATTGAGATGATAATAATTGGTTTTCTTGCCTTGTTACTGTCAAGAGGACCTCATTAGTTTTATCAGTACTTAAATTCCGGGTATTTCAGCCGGCTCAAGTGTCTGACCCGGCAAAACATTGAGCGGGTAAAAACATTCCAAACAGCAATTTTTTTCATCAACCGACTTGGTATTTCAAGCAATGGTTATGTGTGTGTTTTCCTTGATTTGCTACATGTTTCTAAACATCATTCAGTGAACTGAACGCTTTACGACAGGGTTAGTGTTCGGCACAACACAACTGCCCCAAAAGAAACTTAAACAATGTGGAAATTTTGTACTCCATTTTATTTAAAATGTACAGCCAGACAAAGACCGATTTTAGGCAGCTTAAATACTTAATAGAAATTAATGGAAAATTGAATGTTGATATGGCGGTACTGTAACCACATAATTAAACAGGCTGGGCCTGTGATAATATAACCTTCACGTGATTATTCAAATATTAAACTGCTCTTGTCGAGAGCAAAAACCATAACTGAATATTTGGAGTCTGGCAAACCATCACCTGAAAAATTTCACTCGATAACTCGGTTATCATTATAATCAACATTATTCATTCAGTGTTAGTCTTCTAATCGACTATTGCCTGCAAATACAAATATAGGTGCTCGGCAAAGTCTACCCCAACCTTGAAAAATATGCTCTTAGACTAAAGTGTTCAATTATCGGCTCACCTCCAATTTGCTTCAGCTCGTGCAACCAAATTTGACCTTGCCAGCTGTTGATTATCGCCGCCATTTGGGTTCTTTGGCGTAGATGAAGATATAGATTCGATTTTATTGATTGCGTTTTGTAAAATGCCCCGCAACTCCTCCATGTTTATGGCGCACCAAAACAGCGCCAGCTGCGCACCATGTGCTTTGAACTCAAACCCAGTCTCTAGCTGCCTCACGACTCACGACGAGTTCAGGCAAAGATTAAGCACTCTATCTGATACTCTTGAACTCTCCATTGATAATGTTCCAATTGAAAAAGTTTCCTCAGTGAAATCACTTGGAATATATGTTGAGGAAAATCTAACATAGTATCTCCACGTTGATAAACTGTGTAAAAAGATTGCTTCCGCAATTGGAGCCATTAAACGAGTTAAGCCATTTGTGCCTCAATCGACCTTACTCAGTATATACAACTCACTAGTTCAACTCCATTTTGATTACTGCAGCCTAGTCTGGGGTAATTGTGGTAAAACATTATCTTACAAGCCACAAAAACTACAGAACCGTGCTGCACGAGTGATAACTTCATCGAGCTATGACGCTGATGTTAATTCCTTGTTTCACAAACTCAGCTGGAAAGACTTATATTCTCAACGTCAAATTCAGAAAGCTTTAATGGTTTTCAAGTCTTTAAATGGTCTGGTTCCCGAATATCTCATGTCTAAATTTGTAACGCGTAATGTATCAAACTATGCTCTGAGGGATTCGGCAAATAAACTTGTTGTTCCGTTTCCGAGAACAAACTACATGAAAAATAGTTTTAGTTACAGCGGCGCAACTCTTTGGAACAGCTTACATCGTAACATTAGGGAATCTAGTTCCATAGATCAATTTAAACGCCTTCTCTATCAAAATTTTTAAATACACGGCATTCATGGAAATCAGGTCTGTAGGTAGCTTATTTTGTAAATTAATGTAATAATAGGATTAGGATTTTAGATTTTAGGATTTTACAAATTTCTTTTTTGGAATTGTACCTGATGAATTTTTTACCGTGTATAAATTAGGTAAATAAAAAAATAAATAAATAAATGTCAACGAGACGAACTCAGAACTTCACGAGTCGAAGGCAGAGTGATGTATCATGAAGCGGTTTCACGAGTCGACGAGACGAATTCGATGGCGACGAGTGGAACGCAGCAACGTAAGACGAGACGATCTGGAGAGTCGACGAGACGAAAGGGATCAACTTACGACGAGACGATCTGGAGAGTCGACGAGACGAACTCGTCAGCGACGAGACGAAAGAGACGAAATCACGACGAGACGAACTGGGAGGTCAACGCGACGAACTCGGTACACGACGAGACAAACCGGAATAACGACTCGACGAGTCGAAAGACGAATATAGTCTCGGATCTGACTTCATAGCTTCCTTCTAGCGCCCTCTAAGGATGACTTAACGAGGGGGTGACTAGTAGGGCAATCTACAATCCGGGCCAGACTATGACCCCACATAACGCCGTAAAGAACTGACTCTATAGAATAGAAGGTATCCCTGTGTTATTGCTTACTGAAATTACAGTAAGCTCGCTATTAAAGAGCGCAAAATGCAGAGGCTTTGCTGGAATAACTTGAGCGCCAATCTTAGAAGCCGCCCACTGACGCCACTTCAGCCAGCCAGATCTGTATTTCTGCACGGTGGAAGCAGCCCTGGACTCCAACTGTAAATCGAGAAGGTTTGGAACAAGCCTACGCAAAGATGGATCGACCAGAGAGTTTGCTTCACGCCAAATCCCCGATTGTATAACGTCTACAAGAAATAAAATAAAATAAAAGGAAGCAAGAAAAAGGTAGAATAACATAAAATAGGGGATACACAATACAAACAGAAAATCAAATGCCATAAAAATGACAAAACGGAAGCCGAACCTCGGTTCAAGACAAACTGCCAAATCAGGCAAAACACAATAAAATAGGAAAAATGGCAGAAAAACAATTGGCCCATATCACTCAATGTCCAAAGTAAAGATTTTGCCCGTCGAACCTCTCATTCAGTGCGAGGCTGGACGGGCAAAGACAATGCAAAGATAAAGCCTTTATTCCGCACGGACTACAAAATGGCCGCCGAGTGATAAAGGTGAATTTAGCCCAAAATACGTATGGTCAAAACGGAGACGCCAAATCAGGCAAAAGGTGTAAAACAAAAGGAGGTCAAAACACTGACCAAAATGATGCTGCCAAATCAGGCAAAACACAACATGGCATAAGTAATCACAATACCAAAGTGAGACTAAACCGATAATTTCATCTGCAAATGGTTAGACTTTCAAGTCTTCTCATATAAGGACTATAAACAATAGGCCCCGTCTTACAAATGTCTTCTATGTTCATAAGTTCCCTGTCGGACGGTAAAGAACCCAAGCACTATTCGAGAATAGTAGGGGATACTATCAAAATCACTAGAGTGGCAAATCTGCCGTTAGAATTTTTTAATGCGGGTTCCAAAAATCTTATCACGTGATCCGCAAAAGAAGTCGTCACATGACATAAAAAAGTTGTCACGTGGTTCGTGTGAAAGCGCATTGGCGGTCATGGCATTCAACAAGAAACACTTTTTTGGATCACGTGGCATTATTTTTCGGATCACATGACAATTTGTTTAAGATCACGTGTTTAGAATCGAACCGCTTCGGATTCAAATTCCCAACGGCAGTTTTACCACTCTACTGGTTTTGATAGTAAAGTCCCCGGTGTTGTGGCTGTCCTGTTCTCTCGAGCAGAAGTGGCCGGATTGGCGGTGATGTCTCTAAAAAGGCTTGTGGTGTATGAGGCCACCTAAGCAGAAACAGCCACAAGTCAAAAAGGGACTTTGCCGATTGCTGGAACATGTAGATGTAGATGTCACCAATCAACATTCCAGTTTGGAATAGTAAAAGTAAAAGTGTACTTCAGAAAATAAGTTACCGTTTTTCGGTTTATTTGTTTATTTTTTTCGCTCGCACGTCTTAAAGGAAACCTCCACTAAAACAAGAATACAACTTCAAAATTTTAACATAATGTTTACAATCAAAATTGTTCAAACGTTTTCTAATGGAATCGTTTGTATCCGAAATAAATGAATTTCAAAAACGCTTGTTTTGGTTTTCAAATTTCCTGGGCGCCGCCATCTTGAATAATTGTGACGTGTTATGGTTGTATTTGCACAAAGAGCTTTTGTTTTAAAACAATAGGGCAACCATGACACGTCACTATTATTCAAGATGGCGGCGCCCGGGAAATTTAAAAACCAAAACAAGCGTTTTTGAAATTTATTTATTTCGGATGCAAACGATTCCATTGGAAAACGTTCGAACAATTTTGGTTGAGAGCATTATGTTAACTATTTTAAAGATATATTCCTGTTTTAGTGGAGGTTCCCTTTAAGTGCATAAAGTCCGTAAAGATCCAAGTATTTTGGGGTTAGGGAAGAACCTTCAGTGATCAATGGGAGATACAGCATCGCATCACGGAAATAATAGTTTCACTGAAATGACAATGTAATCCTACCTTTAATACTCGAGTTCCGAATGACGACAGGAGAAGCGGCGGGTGTAAAACACAGGTCACAGGTCAGGTCACAGCCTGCAGGTCAGGTCAGGTCAGGTCAGGGCAATAGGAAGAATACTTTTCTGCCAACGAAATTGACTATGTTCACCATACCAGAATGGGGGCGCGGGATATTTACGGAAAAAAAATACTAGTTATTTACTCTTTGCACTGTATCATGCTTCGGGTAACTGAACATCCATCGTTTTAATGGAAATACCCCCCCCCCCCCTCCCCAAATGACCTGTATGATGGGAAGGGTGAAAAAAGCGAATAACGACGAGAAATATAAATTAAATAAATAAAATAAATTGGCAGTACCCATAAGTCCTGTCATCACGCGATTTATCTTGTGAGCACATGGGTAAAAGCCACAGAAATGGAGAATAAGAACGAAGCCGATGACAACAAAGTAGGAAGCAATTTGCACGTGAAATTCGTTGTTTTCGTTCTGCTGAAACTGATTTAATCGCGTAGAGCCACATTCTGAAGCTTAAAATAAACAATGCCGCGCATTATTAGAGATCCTTTCTTGTATCCCGTTAGCTACGAATTATGCGGCCGCGGTACTTTTGAGGTATAACTGCAAGTGCATTCTCTTCGAGTAAGCCGATCAATTCAATTTTCAATTCAAGTCAGGAAAATTCAATTCAGGAAACTCCAAAGAGCGAAACGTTTTTCTTTGTCCTGCAATTTTTTGTCTGATTTAATACAGGCACTATTATACGTCAGTAAGCACACCTTTCACAACATCTTAATAGGGTCGTTTATACGAGAGAAAATAAGCCGCGGCTTACTCTGGCCGCGGCGTACATAATACGCGAAAGGAACAATTTATACGAGTATAAACTCCCAGGCAAGGATAAGCCGCGGCTTGAGAAAGCCGTGAACGTAGATTTTGTACCATTTATACGGGGTGTTCGCGTCTTATGTAAGCCGCGGCATATTTTCTGTGGCTTTTACCCATGTGCTCACAAGATAAATCACGTGATGACAGGACTTATGGGTATTGACATAATTTATTTGATTTATTTAATTTGAATTTCTCGTTATTCGCTTTTTTAACCCTTCCCATTATACAGGTCATTTGGGGAGGGAGCAACCTCGTTCCCAGGGCTTTTCTCCGCCGAGGAGAGGACCATCCTCTCTTCGGCAGAGAAAAGCCCTGGGAACGAGGCTGGGGAGGGAGGGGGGGGGGGGGATTTGCATTAAAACGATGGATGTTCAGTACGATCGATGATACAGTAAGAAGAGTAAATAAATAGTATTGTTTCCTTATGTAAATGCCCCCCCCCCCCGCCCCCCATTATGGGATGGCGAAAATTGTCAATTTCGTTGGCAGAAAAATATTCTTCCTATTGCCCTGACTTGACCTGACCTGACCTGCAACCTGCAGCCGAGTTCGGCGCCATTTGTTATTTTGAACGCCCTGCCCGCGGGTTTTTAAGCGGGCCATCTACACTTTGAAAAAGATTTTGTCGAGAGAGATGAAAGATTGCAACAAAATTACACACTTTTCCATCACTATGGATATTCTTCGAGTTTGTTGGGAGTTCGGATAAGAATATTTTACGTAAATGTGTCATGGCGGCCGCACGTGTCTTTCTCCTTCTGCTGGTTTTACTCAATTTTAATACTGATTTTCACCATTTTCATGGCTCTCGCTACCACGAATGGCTCAGCAATGTTACTGAGTATCCATATATGGGTCATATATCGTCGCACGATAAAGCAATTCTAATTACAGATACAACTTGCTTACTCAGCTTCAATATAAATGCATTGCATTATCAGCTCCGCCATATTGTTCATCGACCAAGAAGGAAGGCATACCTGGCCACAAGAACTGCCTATTATTCTGCCACCGCAGCTACGTTTCAACTAAATCGACTGGCTTTATGCAGAGATATTAATCCTAATCCTGGACCTTGCTTAAATAGCAATTACAAGCAGCATGTGAGTACTTCACGGTCTCGATCAACTCTTCGATCAAGAGATATTAACAATCTTACGAATGTAACATCCAACCCAGCTTACTCTCCGAAAACTTTATCACGACTGCCGCTTTCGTTGTGCTTGATCAATGTTCGTTCCATCAAATCAAAATCGGCAAGATTTCCGCACAGGTCCCTACTTCATTATGCATACACTCCTTTGTTTTAAGAAAACAATAGCGATAACAATAGACGTCCTTTGGGACTGTGGCGCTTTGTTCTTTCTTTTTAGAGGTTTTTTTTCTAAGTCTATATGGACTTAAAAAAAGTCGGTCGAACTTCTGTCTGAAATACGGAAAATCGAACAGTTTTTCCTGCAATTTCGGCACTTTTCCTGCAATTTTACCTATTTTTCAGTTTTAGAATAAGCGCAAGAAGTGGAGTTTCAAGCAATCGTTGTAATAGGGTTCAGATTCGCAAACATAACAAACAAACCAAATAAAAGTACTGTCATAAGAAATTTAATGGCTACCTGCTCTTTTTATCGTGAAATTGTTCTTCCTGTCTGCTTAAAAATTCGCTGAGACACTGCAAAGTGTATATTTTCTTCCTTTCCTGTATTTAGGATCACGAACGGTGCATTTAGAAGGATTTTGCGATTTATCGCTCTTTGTAGAGATCGGCAATATGCTCAATGATACTTCCAAGTAAATAGCTTTGGTAGAGATCCATGGATGTTCCCCTACGAGGCATACTTCGTTTCACTCCCCATCGTGTCTTTTCAATGCCCTGCTGTGGGCTCGTTTGTCTGGGTCGACGAAGTTTAGGCGATGGTTAACTGCGGTGAGATGATGTTAGCCCTTGTCTTGTAGGCAGTT